>NC_041382.1:105592631-105601089 GCF_002162155.2 Triticum dicoccoides | reverse complement strand
CACCACGACCCCCGCTGCCCTGTGCCCTGCGACCCCTTGTGAGCCCCCCTCCTTCTCCTCTTCCCCGCACCACCGTGCGCCTGCGACCGCAGTCCCCGTTCGCGTGCGCCGTCCGCCCTCGCCTCTTCTCCCATGGCCCCAGAACGTTTTAAAAAACAGAATTAAAAAACAATAAATAATTAGATTAATTAAAAAATTAATAAACTGAACTAATCCTGATTAGATTAGCCTCATTATTTAATTAACCTGACTAATCTGTTATTTAAACTAATTAAATTGGTTAATTAGTAATCAGAGTATGACAGTGGGACCCACACGTCAGTTTGACCAGTCAACACCCCGTTGACTGTTGACGTACTGATGACGTCAGCAAACACTATTCTGGATAATGTTGATTTATAATAATTAAATAAATCCTAAAAATGAATTAAATCTTTTAAAATTAATATAAAATAAACCGTAGCTCGGATGGAAAAACTTTGTACATGAAAGTTGCTCAGAACAACGAGACGAATCCGAATACGCAACCCGCTCGTCCGCCACACATCCCTAGAATAGCGAAGACGCAAATTTCCCCCTCCGATTCATCTGTCCAAAAACGCAAAACACCGGGGATATTTTCCCGGATGTTTCCCCCATTCACCGGTATGACCTCATACTGCGTTAGGGCACACCTAGCACCGTTACCAGTCATGTCGTGCATTGATATGCATCTGTTTGCATCGTATTCATTGTTTCTTCCCCCTCTTCTCGCGGGTAGACTACGAGACCGACGCCACTGCTGGTGCCCCGGTCAACTACGTTGTTGACGACACCTACTTGCCAGAGCATCCAGGCAACCCCCCCTTGATCACCAGATATCGCCTATTCTTCTCTCTACTGCTTGCATTAGAGTAGTGTACCATCTTACAGCTTTCCGTTAATCCTATTCTGATGCATAGCCTATCCTTGCTACTATTGTCGTTTACCTTACCTGCAATCCTAAATGCTTAGTATAGGATGCTAGTATTCCATCAGTGGACCTACATTCTTGTCCATCTGCCATGCTATACTATCGGTCCGTGGTCACTCGGGAGGTGATTACGGGTATATATTTATACATAATATATGATACTTGTGCTGACTAAACACGGGTCATCTCATAGAGTACTCGCGAGTGATTCACGGATTGGTTCTGAAAGGACGTTTGTCCCGACGGCCCTCTAAGTGAACCTTTGTGGCGGAGCGACAGGGCAGGTTGAGACCACCTAGGAGAGAGGTGGGACTGGCCCTGGTTGGCGTCCGCGGTTAATTCAATTAACACGCTTGACGAGATCTGGGTATTTGATCTGAGTCTGGCCATTGGCCTATATGCACTAACCAAGTACGCGGGACCAGTTATGCGCACTCAACATCGTGGTATCAGCCGAAGCCTTCATGACGTCAGCGACTGAGCGGCGCGCGCTGGATTGGACCATAAGCATGCTCTTGTATTAAGGGGGCTAGGTCTGCTTCCGGCCGCCCACGCAACATGCAGGTGTGCAATGGGCGATGGGCCCAGACCCCTGCGCCATAGGATTTAGACCAGCGTGCTGACCTCTCTGTTGTGCCTAGGTAGGGCTGCAACGTGTTGATCTTCCGAGGCCGGGCATGACCTAGGAAAGTGTGTCCGGCCAAAGGGGATCGAGCATGTTGGGAAATGTGGTGCACCCCTGCAGGGAAGTTTATCTATTTGAATAGCCGTGTCCCTCGGTAAAAGGACAGCCCAGAGTTGTACCTTGACCTTATGACAACTAGAACCGGATACTTAATAAAACACACCCTTCCAAGTGCAAGATATAACCGGTGATCGCTCTCTCACAGGGCGACGAGGGGAGGATCATCGGGTAGGATTATGCTATGCGATGATACTTGGTGAACTTACCATCTACTCTCTTCTACATGCTGCAAGATGGAGGATGCCAGAAGCGTAGTCTTCGACAGGACTAGCTATCCCCCTCTTATTCTGGCATTCTGCAGTTCAGTCCACATATACTACCCCTTTCATTTGATATCAATGCATATGTAGTGTAGCTCCTTGCTTGCGAGTACTTTGGATGAGTACTCACGGTTGCTTTGCTCCCCCCTTTTTCCCCTTTCTATACCCGATTGGTGCAACCAGACGATGGAGTCCAGGAGCCAGACGCCACCGTCGATGACGACTCCTACTACACTGGAGGTGCCTACTACTACGTGCAAGCCGCTGTCGATGACCAGGAGTAGTTCAGGAGGATCCCAGGCCGGAGGCATGTGCCTCTTTCGATATGTATCCCAGTTTGTGCTAGCCTTCTTAAGGCAAACTTGTTTAACTTATGTATATACTCAGATATTGTTGCTTCCGCTAACTCGTCTATGATCGAGCTCTTGTATTCGAGCCCTCGAGGCCCCTGGCTTGTAATATGATGCTTGTATGACTTATTTTATTTCTAGAGTTGTGTTGTGATATCTTCCCGTGAGTCCCTGATCTTGATTGTACACGTTTGCGTGTATGATTAGTGTATGATTGAATCGGGGGCGTCACAGACGAAAACTCGCAAAGCGACGCCCAAATGATTTGTACACCTTCTTTGCTAGGCTGATCGTCATGGGAGTATCATAGCTAGTATCATGCATGCCAACTAGGCAATTTTTATGGTTTATCATAGAATTAAATGAGGGAATAGAGGGTTATGTATCATATCATGATACTGTTGGGGAACACAGTAATTTCAAAAAAAATCCTACTCACACGCATGATCATGGTGATGCATAGCAACGAGAGGGGAGAGTTTTGTCCATGTACCCACATCGACCGTAAGCGGAAGCATTATGACAACGCAGTTGATGTAGTCGTACGTCTTCACGATGGACCGATCCTAGTACCGAAAGTACGGCACCTCCGTGATCTGCACACGTTCAGCTCAGTGACGTCCCATCAACTCATGATCAGCAGAGTGTCGAGGGAGAGCTTCGTCAGCACGACGGCGTGATGACGGTGATGATGATGCTACCGGAACAGGGCTTCGCCTAAGCACCGCTACGATATGACCAAGGTGGATTATGGTGGAGGGGGCACCGCACACGGCTAAGGGATCAATGATCAACTTGTGTGTCCATGGGGTGCCCTCCTCCCCCGTATATAAAGGAGTGGAGGATGGGGAGGGCCGGCCCTCTACTATGGTGCGCCCTGGGGAGTCCTACTCCCACCGGGAGTAGGACCCCCCCCCTTCCAAGTAGTTGGAGTAGGAGAAAAGGAAGGGGAAGAGAGAAGAGAAGGAAGGAGGGGGAGCCGCCCCTCCCCCTAGTCCAATTCGGACTAGGCCTTGGGGGGGCTGCCCTAGGTAGCCCCTCTCTCTCTCCCCTAAAGCTCAATAAGGCCCATATACTCCCCGACGAATTCACGTAACTCTCCGGTACTCCGATAAATACCGGAACCACTCAGAACCTTTCCGATGTCGGAATATAGCCTTCCAATATATTGATCATTACGTCTTGAACATTTATAGACTCCTCGACATGTCCCTGATCTCATCCGGGACTCCGAACAACCTTTGGTACATCAAAACACATACACTCATAATACCGATCGTCACCGAACGTTAAGCGTCCGGACCCTACAGGTTCGAGAACTATGTAGACATGACCGAGACTCATTTCCGGTCAAATAACCAATAGCGGAACCTGGATGCGCATATTGGCTCCTACTTATTCTACGAAGATCTTTATCCGTCAAACCACATAACAACACATGTTGTTCCCCTTGTCATCGGTATGTTACTTGCCCGAGATTCGATCGTCGGTATCTCAATACCTAGTTCAATCTCGTTACCAGCAAGTCTCTTTACTCATTCTGTAATGCATCATCCCGCAACTAACTCATTGGTCACATTGCTTGCAAGGCTTATAGTGATGTGCAATATTGAGAGGGCCCAGAGATACCTCTCCGATAGACGGAGTGACAAATCCTAATCTCGATCTATGCCAACTCTGCTGCATCATCCCTTCCTCTTCGGGGAAAACCAACGCAAACTCAAGACGTAGCAGCTGCATTCTCGACCAAGCTGAACGCCGCACACGTCAGAAAGCGATCAAGTTCCTCAAAGTCTAGTGGTCGCATCACTCTAAAGAAGAAGCCACATGGGAACACGAGGACCGCCTGCGTGATGAATACCTCGCATTGTTTCCCTCTACCTCCTAAAATCTCGGGATGAGATTTCTTGTAGTGGAGGAGTTTTGTAACGCACGGATAATTTAGCTATAGTAAAACTCTATTAATGATGCCACATCACCTCTGTTACTGTTGCTAATCTCTCGTTAGATCAAAACCGATTCGAAAATCAATTCAAATATGGCAAACAACAAAATTTTTCAACAGCATGTACCAGCCAACTACACCTGCTCCAAGGCAGACCTATGATGCACCTCGTCTGCCTCCTCCACCATCTAGGCAGCCAAAGCTTCTAGCTCCACCACTCCAAGCTCCTGTTCCCACTCCAAATAATGGTCTCTGCTACAAGTGTGGTCAACCAGGTCACCGTGCCAGAGACTGCCATCAGAATAAGAATCAACTGGCCCTTCCCGCAGCTGGCCGTGGAAGCAACCAGCCTCACAACAACAATGCCAGGTCTTATGGTCGTGTTCATGCCAACCACGTTCATCTTAATGAAGCTCAAGACCAGCCTGCTACCGTGATGGGTACACTCCTCATAAATTCAGTACCAGCATCAGTTTTATTTGATACAGGTGCATCACATTCATTCATGTCAGAAGATTTTGCATGCTTGCACGACATTAAATGTGAGGAGATGAACACTTCGCTATTAGTACACACTCCCGCGGGCCAATGTCGAACCTCCATGATTTGCAACGATGTCCTCGTTGAAATCGAAGGGCTAGACTTCCTTGTCTCTCCCATCGTACTGAAGTCTTGTAGCATTGACCTCATTCTGGGAATGGATTGGTTGAAAGCGCATACTGCTTCTATAGTTTGCGCCACTAAGACCGTCCATCTGCTACACCCTTCTGATGAAATAATTACTTACCAGGCTCATCTAGTTCAGAATGTCGAGGCACAGCTTTATGCCTTGAATGCATTGAACGCTGCACCACTCGAGGGCATTGAAAACATTCCCGTCATTTGCGAATTCAAGACGTCTTTCCTGAAGAACTTCCAGGGATTCCCCCTGCTAGAGCTATCGAATTCATCATCGACTTGAAACCAGGCACCACTCCTATAGCCAAATGACCCTACAAGATGCCGCCGCATGAACTCATTGAGCTTAAGGAGGAAATCTACAAATCTCTTCGCAAAAGTTTCCTTCACCCTAGTTGCTCTCCTTGGGGAACACCTTCTCTCTTTGTTAAGAAGAAGGATGGGACAAACCGATTAGTCCAAGATTATTGTCCTATTAACCAAGCCACTATCCAGAACAAATATCCCCTCCCTCGGATCAATGATCTTTATGATCAACTGGCTTGTTCATCAGTGTTCTCCAAACTCGACTTGAGGTTGGGTTACCACCAGATCCGTGTTCGTGAAGAGGATATCCCAAAGACCACCTTCGTGACTCGATATGGATCATACGAGTACACCGTCATGTCATTCGGCTAAACGAATGCTCCAGCCACCTTCTCTCGCCTGATGAACTATATATTCATGGATTACCTTGGCAAGTACGTAGTTGTTTATCTGGATCATATCCTGGTATTTTCCAACAAAAAAGGAAGAACATGTTGAACATCTTCGTCTTGTGCTGGAAAAGCTCCGAGAGCATCAACTCTATGCTAAGTATTCCAAGTGTTAATTCTGGCTTCCAGAAGTAACCTATCTTGGGCATGTCATCTCCAAGGATGGTATTGCCGTCAACCATGAAAGAGTCTAGGCTATTCTTGATTGGACTCCTCCGAAGAATGTCAAGCAAGTCCGAAGTTTTCTCGGTCTTGCCAGCTATTGCCGTTGATTCATCGAGAACTTCTCCAAGATCGCCAGGCCTCTGACTAACCTCTTGCATAAGGGTGTCAAGTTCCAATGGACAGACAAGTGTCAGGAAAGTTTCCAAGTGCTCAAAGACAAGTTGACTTCTGCCCCAGTGCTTGCTCCACCTTATACTAAGAAGGACTTCATCATTTACTGCGACGCTTCCCATCAAGGATTAGGCTGTGTCCTAATGCAAGAGCGCAGAGTGATTTCTTATGCCTCTCGTCAACTCCGGCCTCATGAAGAAAACTACCCAGTTCATGACCTCGAGCTTGCTGCTGTCATTCATGCTCTGAAGCAGTGGTGACATTACCTTCTCGGTAATCGTTTTTAGATCTTCACCGACCACCAAAGTCTGAAGTATCTGTTTACTCAGCCAGACTTGAACCTCCATTAATAGAGATGGATGGAGACTATTGCAGTCTTTGACGTGGGTATAGGAGCCTAATGTAATGGCCGATGCCTTAAGCCGCAAGTCTTACTACAATCACCTCCAGGTTCACAAAGTTCAGTCCTCGCTTGTTGAAGAATTCAGAAAGCTGAACCTCCATATTGTTTCTCCTGGTGCACTCACTGCCCCTCCTCCTGAGAGCCGCAAGATGAACCTCCACGTTGTTACCCAGGGTTCTCTCAATACCCTGGTTGCTATACCAGATCTCGTGAACAGCGTCAAAACGATACAGAAGTATGACTCTCAAGCCCACAAGATTAAGTGCTACATCGCCGAAGGCAAGCCCTCATTCTTCACTATGGCTGATGATGGCACCTTGTACTTCAAGGGCCGCCTAGTGGTGCCATGTTCAGAGGAAAGCCAGGATATGACACAGGAGGTTATGAAAGAAGCTCATGATACGCCTTTGTCTATTCATCCCGGTAGTACAAAGATGTACCAGGACATTCGTCAGAGATTCTGGTGGTCTAATATGAAGCAAGACATTGCTCATTATGTTGTTGAGTGTGATGTTTGCCGCCGTATCAAAGCAGAGCATCAAAGGCCTGCTGGAACTCTGCAACCTATCACTATTCCTGAATGGAGATGGGACCATGTTGAGATGGACTTCATCACTGGGTTTCCCAAATCGCAGAAAGGTAATGATGTTATTATTGTCGTCATTGACCGACTTTCTAAAGTTATACATTTTGTGGTGGTCAAAGAAACAATCACTGCTAGTCAGCTTGCAACTCTCTACATGTCCAGAATTGTTTCACTTCTCGGTATTCCACTGGTTATCAGTTTAGACCATCGCAGCTTGTTCACTTCATGATTATGGGCAAGTTTCCAATAAGCTATGGGAACTCATTTGTTGTTCAGTACTCCGTTTCATCCTTAGTCGCAAAGGACAAGTTGAATGTGTCAACCAAGTTCTGGAAGGCATGCTTCGCGCTTGTGTAATTTCCTTTGGCAAGAAATGGGAGGAATCTCTTCCGTATGTCGAGTTCTCTTATAATAATAGCTATCAAGCTAGTCTGAAGATGGCCCCCTTCGATGTGTTATATGGACGAAAGTGTCGAACCCCTCTAAACTTGTCAAAAACTGGGGAACGTCCACTCTTCGGTCTGGATATTGTCCAATAGGCCAAGTAACAAGTCGGCATTTTTCCCGAGAATCTCAAGACTACTCAGTCACGTTAGAAAAATCAGTATGACCGTCATCACAAATACATGGTCTATCATCCTGGCGAAAATTCTTATCTTCGAGTTACACCAATGAAGGGTGCTCACCGCTTCGGGATCAAGGGCAAGCTAGCTCCTCGCTATATCGATCCCTGCACTATTCTCGAAAGGCGTGGAAAAGTGGCATACCAACTGGAGCTTCAGTCGAACCTTTCTCAGGTTCATGTTGTGTTCAACATGTCACAACTCCGCTGTAGCTTCAAGGACCCAATCCGGCAGTGGATCATGAAGTCCTCGAATTGCCACAGGACCTCTCCTATAAAGAGCATACGGTCCGCATTCTCGACCAAGCTGAACGCCGCACACGTCAGAAAGCGATCAAGTTCCTCAAAGTCCAGTGGTTGCATCACTCTGAAGAAGATGCCACATGGGAACACGAGGACCGCCTGGGTGATGAATACCCCGCACTGTTTCCCTCTACCTCCTAAAATCTCGGGATGAGATTTCTTGTAGTGGAGGAGTTTTGTAACGCTTGGATAATTAAGCTACAGTAAAACTCTGTTAATGATGCCACGTCACCTCTGTTACTCTTGCTAATCTCTCGTCAGATCAAAACTGATTCGAAAATCAATTCAAAATATGGCAAACAACAAAAGTTTTCAAACATTGAAACAAAAATGTTCTGTGGGTGCCAATATTGCACTGGTAATTATTTTGGAGAAAACTAATTTTTAGAAAAATCCTAAATATTTTAAATTGAATTAAAACAAAAAGAAAATAAATAAAAGGAAAAAGACTAAACAAAATCAAAAGAAAAGAAAAACAAGAAAAGCCCCCCCCCCCATTGGGCTCCGGCCCAGCAGGCCACCG
>NC_041382.1:105583870-105592180 GCF_002162155.2 Triticum dicoccoides | reverse complement strand
GCTGCCCTGTGCCCTGCGACCCCTTGTGATCCCCCCTCCTTCTCCTCTTCCCCGCACCACCGTGCGCCCGCGACCGCAGTCCCCGTTCGCATGCGCCGTCCGCCCCCGCCTCTTCTCCCATGGCCCCAGAACGTTTTAAAAAACAGAATTAAAAAAAATTAGATTAACTAAAAAATTAATTAACTAAACTAATCCTGATTAGATTAGCCTCATTATTTAATTAACCTGACTAATCTGTTATTTAAACTAATTAAATTGGTTAATTAGTAATCTGAGTATGACAGTGGGACCCACACGTCGGTTTGACCGGTCAACACCCCGTTGACTGTTGACGTACTGATGATGTCAGCAAACACTATTCTGGATAATGTTGATTTATAATAATTAACTAAATCCTAAAAGTGAATTAAATCTTTTAAAATTAATATAAAATAAACCGTAGCTCGGATGGAAAAACTTTGTACATGAAAGTTGCTCAAAACGACGAGATGAATCCGAATACGCAACCCGCTCGTCCGCCACACATCCCTAGCATAGTGAAGACGCAAATTTCCCCCTCCGATTCATCTGTCCGAAAACGCAAAACACCGGGGATATTTTCCCGGATGTTTCCCCTATTCACCGGTATCACCTCATACTGCGTTAGGGCACACCTAGCACCGTTACCAGTCATGTCGTGCATCGATATGCATCTGTTTTTGTATCGTATTCATTGTTTCTTCCCCCTCTTCTCGCGGGTAGACTACGAGACTGACGCCACTGCTGGTGCCCCAGTCAACTACGTTGTTGACGACACCTACTTGCCAGAGCATCCAGGCAACCCCCCCCCCCCTTGATCACCAGATATCGCCTATTCTTCTCTCTACTGCTTGCATTAGAGTAGTGTACCATGTTACAGCTTTCTGTTAATCCTATTCTGATGCATAGCCTGTCCTTGCTACTATTGTTGTTACCTTACCTCCAATCCTAAATGCTTAGTATAGGATGCTAGTATTCCATCAGTGGACCTACATTCTTGTCCATCTGCCATGCTATACTATCGGTCCATGGTCACTCGGGAGGTGATCACGGGTATATATTTATACATAATATATGATACGTGTGCTGACTAAACACGGGTCATCTCATAGAGTACCCGCGAGTGATTCACGGATTGGTTCTGAAAGGACGTTTGTCCCGACGGCCCTCTGAGTGAACCTTTGTGGCGGAGCGACAGGGCAGGTTGAGACCACCTAGGAGAGAGGTGGGACTGGCCCTGGTTGGCGTCCGCGGTTAATTCAATTAACACGCTTGACGAGATCTAGGTATTTGATCTGAGTCTAGCCATTGGCCTATATGCACTAACCAACTACGCGGGAACAGTTATGGGCACTCGACATCGTGGTATCAGCCGAAGCCTTCATGACGTCAGCGACTGAGCGGCGCGTGCTGGATTGGACCATAAGCCTGCTCTTGTATTAAGGGGGCTAGGTCTGCTTTCGGCCGACCATGCAACGTGCAGGTGTGCAATGGGCGATGGGCCCAGACCCCTACGCCATAGGATTTAGACCAGCGTGCTGACCTCTCTGTTGTGCCTAGGTAGGGCTGCAACGTGTTGATCTTCCGAGGCCGGGCATGACCTAGGAAAGTGTGTCCGGCTAAAGGGGATCGAGCGTGTTGGGAAATGTGGTGCACCCCTGCAGGGAAGTTTATCTATTTGAATAGCTGTGTCCCTCGGTAAAAGGACAGCCCAGAGTTGTACCTTGACCTTATGACAACTAGAACCGGATACTTAATAAAACACACCCTTCCAAGTGCAAGATATAACCGGTGATCGCTCTCTCACATGGCGACGAGGGGAGGATCATCGGGTAGGATTATGCTATGCGATGATACTTGGTGAACTTACCATCTACTCTCTTCTACATGCTGCAAGATGGAGGATGCCAGAAGCGTAGTCTTCGACAGGACTAGCTATCCCCCTCTTATTCTGGCATTCTGCAGTTCAGTCCACATATACTACCCCTTTCATTTGATACTAATGCATATCTAGTGTAGCTCCTTGCTTGCGAGTACTTTGGATGAGTACTCACGGTTGCTTTGCTCCCCCCTTTTTCCCCTTTCTATACCCGATTGTTGCAACCAGACGATGGAGTCCAGGAGCCAGACGCCACCGTTGACGACGACTCCTACTACACTGGAGGTGCCTACTACTACGTGCAAGCCACTGTCGATGACCAGGAGTAGTTCAAGAGGATTCCAGGCAGGAGGCATGTGCCTCTTTCGATATGTATCCCAGTTTGTGCTAGCCTTCTTAAGGCAAACTTGCTTAACTTATGTATATACTCAGATATTGTTGCTTCTGCTGACTTGTCTATGATCAAGCTCTTGTATTCGAGCCCTCGAGGCCCTTGGCTTGTAATATGATGCTTGTATGACTTATTTTATTTGTAGAGTTGTGTTGTGATATCTTCCCATGAGTCCCTGATCTTGATTGTACACGTTTGCGTGTATGATTAGTGTATGATTGAATCGGGGGCGTCACAGACGAAAACTCGCAAAGCGACGCCCAAATGATTTGTACACCTTCTTTGTTAGGCTGATCGTCATGGGAGTATCATAGCTAGTATCATGCATGCCAACTAGGCAATTTTTATGATTTATCATAGAATTAAATGAGGGAATAGAGGGTTATGTATCATATCATGATACTGTTGGGGAACACAGTAATTTCAAAAAAAATCCTACGCACACGCATGATCATGGTGATGCATAGCAACGAGAGGGGAGAGTGTTGTCCATGTACCCTCGTCGACCGTAAGCGGAAGCGTTATGACAACGCAGTTGATGCAGTCGTACGTCTTCATGATGGACCGATCCTAGTACCGAAAGTACGGCACCTCCGTGATCTGCACACGTTCAGCTCAGTGATGTCCCATGAACTCACGATCAGCAGAGTGTCGAGGGAGAGCTTCGTCAGCACGACGGCGTGATGACGGTGATGATGATGCTACCGGAACAGGGCTTCGCCTAAGCACCGCTACGATATGACCAAGGTGGATTATGGTGGAGGGGGAACCGCACACGGCTAAGGGATCAATGATCAACTTGTGTGTCCATGGGGTGCCCCCCTCCCCCATATATAAAGGAGTGGAGGATGGGGAGGGCCGGCCCTCTACTATGGCGCGCCCTGGGGAGTCCTACTCCCACCGGGAGTAGGACCCCCCTTCCAAGTAGTAGGAGTAGGAGAAAAGGAAGGGGAAGAGAGAAGAGAAGGAAGGAGGGGGCGCCGCCCCTCCCCCTAGTCCAATTCGGACTAGGCCTTGGGGGGGCTGCCCTAGGCAGCCCCTCTCTCTCTCCCCTAAAGCTCAATAAGGCCCATATACTCCCCGACGAATTCAGTAACTCTCCGGTACTCCGATAAATACCGGAACCACTCAGAACCTTTCCGATGTCTGAATATAGCCTTCCAATATATTGATCATTACATCTCAAACATTTATAGACTCCTCGCCATGTCCCTGATCTTATCCGGGACTCCGAACAACCTTCGGTACATCAAAACACATAAACTCATAATACCGATCGTCACCGAATGTTAAGCGTCCGGACCCTACGGGTTCGAGAACTATGTAGACATGACCGAGACTCATTTCCGGTCAAATAACCAATAGCGGAACCTGGATGCGCATATTGGCTCCTACTTATTCTACGAAGATCTTTATCCGTCAAACCGCATAACAACACATGTTGTTCCCCTTGTCATCGGTATGTTACTTGCCCAAGATTCGATCGTCGGTATCTCAATACCTAGTTCAATCTCGTTACCGGCAAGTCTCTTTACTCATTCTATAATGCATCATCCCACAACTAACTCATTGGTCACATTGCTTGCAAGGCTTATAGTGATGTGCAATATCGAGAGGGCCCAGAGATACCTCTCCGACGGAGTGACAAATCCTAATCTCGATCTATGCCAACTCAACAAACACCATTGGAGACACAAATAGAGCATCTTTATAATCACCCAGATACGTTGTGACGTTTGATAGCACACAAGGTGTTCCTCCGGTATTCGGGAGTTGCATAATCTCATAGTCAGAGGAACATGTATAAGTCATGAAGAAAGCAGTAGCAATAAAACTGAACGATCATTATGCTAAGCTAACGGATAGGTCTTGTACATCACATCATTCTCTAATGATGTGATCCCATTCATCAAATGACAACACATGTCCATGGCTAGGAAACTTAACCACCTTTATTAACGAGCTAGTCAAGAAGAGGCATACTAGGGACACTCTGTTTGTCTATGTATTCACACATGTACTAAGTTTCCAGTTAATACAATTCTAGCATGAATAATAAACATTTATCTTGATATAAGGAAATATAAATAACAACTTTATTATTTCCTCTAGGGCATATTTCCTTCAGTCTCCAACTTGCATTAGAGTCAATAATCTAGTTCACATCGTCATGTGATTTAACACCAATAGTTCACATCTTTATGTGATTAGTTCACATCTCCATGTGACTAACACCAAAAGGGTTTACTAGAGTCAATAATCTAGTTCACATTGCTATGTGATTAACACCCAAAGAGTGATCATGTTTAGCTTGTGAGAGAAATTTAGTCAACGGGTCTGCCACATTTAGAGCCGTATGTATTTTGCAAATTTCTATGTCTACAATGCTTTGCACAGAGCTAATCTAGCTAATTGTTGTATCTAGATCGAGACTTAGAGTCATCCAGATCGGTGTCAAAGCTTGCATCGACGTAACTCTTTATGACAAACTCTTTGTCACCTCCATAATCGAGAAACATTTCCTTATTCCACTCAGGATATTTTTGACCGTTGTCCAGTGATCCACTCCTGGATCACTATTGTACCCTCTTGCCAAACTTATGGTGAGGTACACAATAGGTCTGGTGCATATCATAGCATACTTTGTAGAACCTATGACTGAAACATAGGGAATGACTTTCCATTCTGTAACACCCTCGATATGACTATAGCTCCCACGTGTCGAGGCACGACTTAGAGACATAATCGGATTGAAGGCATATGTCGCAAGTTAGGCAATCTTCACAAACATCCCATGTAATGTAATAATAAAAGGGGAGATAACATAGTTGGCTTACACTCGCCACGTCAATCAAGTACATAAATAACATTACATCATCCATACACTCAAGGCCCGACTACGATGCCAAAATAAAAGAGAACCCAACATGCGACACGGTCCCAATCACCCCCAACTGGGCACCACTACTGATCGTCGGGAAAAGAAACATAGTATCGCTGAGAGTCTTCGTCGAACTCCCACTTGAGCTCATATGCGTCACCTGGAGTAGAAATATCGGGCCCTGCATCTGGTGTAATAGTAATCTGTGAGCCACAGGGACTCAGCAATCTCGCACCCTCGTGATCAAGACTATTTAAGCTTATAGGAAAAAGGAAAGACAAAAATATGTGGAGCTGCAGCAAGCGACTAGCATATATGGTGCCTAACTTATTCGCAAACGAGAGCGAGAAGAGGAGGCAAAGCACGAGCAAGAAACTAGAGAACAACCTGCGCAGACATTACTCCAACACCGTATCCACTTCCCGGACTCCGCCGAGAAGAGGCCATCACGGTAACACACTCAGTTGATTCATTTTAATTAATTAAGGTTCAAGTTATCTACAACCGGACATTAACAAATTCCCATCTGCCCATAACCGCGGGCACGGCTCTCGAAAGTTCAATCCCTGCAGGGGAGTCCCAACTTAGCCCATGACAAGCTCTCACGGTCAGCGAAGGAATAGACCTCCTCCCAAGACGTTCAGATCAGACTCGATATCTCGGTAACTCAAGACAATTCGACAGGTTAAAACAAGACCAGCAACACCGCCCGAATGTGGCGACAAATCCCGATAGGAGCTGCACATATCTCGTTCTCAGGGCACACTCAGATGAGACTAGCTACGAGTAAAACCAACCCTCAAGTTTCCCCGAGGTGGCCCCGCAGGCAGCTCAGTTCGGACCAACACTCAGAGGGAGCACTGGCCCGGGGGGGTTAAAATAAGATGACCCTTGGGCTCCGGTAACCCAAGGGAAAAAGAGGCTAGGTGGCGAATGGTAAAACCAAGATTGGGCATTGCTGGAAAAGCTTTAATTAAGGCGAACTATCAAGGGGTTCCCATTATAACCCAACCGCGTAAGGAATGCAAAATCCGGGAACATAACACCGATATGACGAAAACTAGGGCGCCAAGAGTGGAACAAAACACTAGGCGAGAGGCCGAGCCTTCCACCCTTTACCAAGTATATAGATGCATTAATATATCAAGATAATATAAGGATATCCCAACAAGTAAATAAAAGATATTCCAACAAGGAACGGCCTCCGATCTTCACCTGCAACTAGCAACGCTATAAGAGGGGCTGAGCAAAGGGGTAACATAGCCAATCAACGGTTTGCTAGGACAATGGTGGGTTAGAGGTTTGACATGGCAATTTGGGAGGCTGACAAGCAAAAGGTAGGCATCGTAGCATTGGCATAGCAAAAGAGCGAGCAAACTAGCATAGCAAAGATAGTAGTGATTTCGAGGGTATGATCATCTTGCCTGCATAGTTGTCAGAGTTGACTGGATCCTCACAAGCAAACTCAATGGGCTCCTCGGTAGCGAACTCGTCTCCCAGCTCTACCCAAACAAGACAAACAAGCAACAAGGACATAATCAACCACGTGCAAGGATCAAGCGATATGATGCAATGATGATATGCTATGCGGGATGCGACGCGGGATGCAAAATGCAAGATATGACAGGAAATGCATGAACCTGGCCTCAACTTGGAATTACAAGGGTGCCACTGGAAAGATGAGATGAAATCGCTTGAAAACGATATAAAGAACGCCAGAATCGGAGTTACGGTTTGGAAGTGGCAAGCGTTTTAAAAATGACACCGGCCTGCAATTTACAGCAAGTAGGCATCTAAATGCAATGAGTTGAACATGCTATAGCACCCAAACATGACAACAAAATGCATGGCATGGATGTACACAAGATTCTTAACAAAAGTCTAGCACTGAGCTACGGCCAATTCATCCATTATGAGGTTCAAACAAGCATGTCAAAAACGCAAATGCAAAACAGATTTCAGACTTAGTGAAATTAACACTTGTCTGAAATTTCAGATCACGAAGCCCTCTTCGGAGCAGCAAAAAACATGATAAATGACCTGATTAAGACAAGTAAGAACATGGCATGTAGCTACTCAACAAGCTTAACAAAAGACCCAAAGTGACCTGGGGCCAAAAGGGTTCACAAAATATACTAACGGGCACACGAACATAGCTAAAACACAAACAGTTTTCAGACTTAGTGAAAACTGAGACATGCTGAAATATAACTCACGAAGGCATGTAAACGAGCTCGATGCACTCACTACGGTGCAAGTCATGGCAAGGCAATCATACATCCAATAAGAAGGCACAAACGGCTAGCTATACATGGCAAGAACAATGGCATAGCATGCACGGATCAACTACGATAGCATCGGCAAAATCGCAAACGAGTTGAGGATCTGCCCAGATTCACCACGAAGCAAAAGTAGAGCTCGATTGACTCAAGCTAGGGTGCTCCATAATTGCAAGTAAAGACATGGATGGATAGAGCATAACATGATTAACAAAACTCCTTTACTGATCATCCTCAAAAGAGGCACGGATCACTAGGAAACAAGCTGAACATATGGCATCATGAACTAAATAATCCCAGACTTAGTGAAAACTACTAAGTCCCTGAGAACAGATTTACCGGGTGCCTCACTTTCCAAGCTTGCACAAGTCGCCACACACATCCTAAAAATGCATGGGTTGCACCTCTGGAAAGATAACAAGATGCTTAACAAAACATATGAAGGACTCACACGCATATCATGCACACAATAATCATGGCAAAAATGACAAAAGTGCTAAACGGAGTAACAGATCTGACAATAAACTCAAGTAGCCCTCTTCTAACAGCATTTCGGGCATCAAGATGAGCTCAAATGAAAATGATGTAATGGAATGAAATGATGTACTCTCTGAGGTGAACATTTTTATATGCTATATGCCCAAATCAAAGCTCAGGATGCAAAGTTACGGAGCCTCGAACAGGGGCACTTGGACTTAAATTCTGAGGACTTACTGAAAAAAATACTACCCAGATCTGGATCTAGGGTTTCGGATCACTGTAGCAACCGGGTCGGGGCGACTCCCGAGGCGACTCCGGCGAAGACGAGGACGGCGGTCGGCGGGGGCGACGTCCGGTGGCCGGGGCGGCGGCGCCGGGGGCC
>NC_041382.1:105485850-105583038 GCF_002162155.2 Triticum dicoccoides | reverse complement strand
GCGGGAGTTGGAAGAGGCGGCGGGGATGGCAGCGAAGGGCGGCGGCGCGTGGATGGGCTCGCGGGGGCCCCTCCTAGGCCTCCCGGGCCGGCGGCGGGTGTGGGACGCGGCGGCCACGTGGCGGCTCGCCACTGGCTGCGGGCGGCGGCGGAGGTCGGGTCGGACACGTCCGGCCCGGCAAATTTTGTCCGGCGTCGGCGTGGGGAATGGATCTAGGGTTTCGGAGAGGGGGAGAGATCCGGATTTCGGGGGGTCTATTTATAGGCATAGGGGGAGCTAGGAGAGTCCAAATGAGGTGTGTTTTTCGGCCACGCGATCGTGATCGAACGCTCTAGGACATGGAGCAGAGTTTGGTGGGTTTTGGGCCAAATTGGAGGGGTGTTGGGCTGCAACCCACACGAGGCCTTTTCGGTTCCTCGGTTAACCGTTGGAGTATCAAACGAAGTCCAAATGATACGAAACTTGACAGGCGGTCTACCGGTAGTAAACCAAGGCCGCTTGGCAAGTCTCGGTCCAATCCGGAAATGTTTAATCCCCACACACGAGAGAAAGCTAGAAATGACCACCGGAGGAGAACGAAGCGCCGGAATGCAAAACGGACAACGGGGAAATGCTCGAATGCATGAGACGAACACGTATGCAAATGCAATGCACATGATGACATGATATGAGATGCATGACAAAGAAAACAACACACAGAGACAAAGACCCGAACCCGAGAAAATAAATATAACTTAACGCCAGAAATAGCAAGAGTTGGAGTACAAATTGGGAAAGTTACATCCGGGGTGTTACAACACTCCACCACTACGAAAAGATCTCGTCCCGAGATCTAGGACTGAAAGAACTCCAGGTACTCAGAACGGAGGTGATCCTCGCGTTCCCAGGTAGCTTTAGGTCGAAATGGTGTGACCACTTGACTTTGAGAAATTTGATTGACTTGTTGCGAGTCTTGCGTTCAGTCTCTTCAAGAATAGCAACTGGGTGCTCACGATAAGAGAGATCTTCTTGGAGCTCAATGTCCTCGAAGTTGACGGTGCGGTCAGGAGTCTAGAAGCACTTCCGAAGCTGAGAGACATGGAACACATCATGAACATTTGCAAAGTTTGAAGGAAGCTCGAGTTGATAGGCGAGGTCGCCTCTCTTGCTGACAATCTTGAAAGGTCCCACGTATCTAGGGGCAAGCTTCCCTTTGATACCGAAGCGACGAGTACCTTTCATAGGAGAGACACGGAGGTAAACATGATCTCCGATCTCGAAAGCCAAATCACGGTGCTTACTATCATAGTAGCTCTTCTGGCGGGATTGGGATGCTTTGAGGTTATCACGAATGACTTTGCACATTTCTTCTGCTTCTGTGATTAAGTCATTACCAAAAAGCTAACGTTCACCGGTTTCAGACCAGTTGAGAGGGGTATGGCACTTCCTGCCATACAGAATTTCAAATGGGGCCTTGCCCGAACTTGCTTGAAAACTATTGTTGTATGAGAATTCAGCATAAGGAAGACAATCCTCCCACTTCATGCCAAAGGAGATCACACAACCCCTGAGCATATCTTCAAGAATCTGGTTGACACGCTTGACTTGACCGCTTGTTTGAGGATGGAAAGTTGTGCTGAAGCGGATGTTCCTGCCCATGGCCTTCTGGAAAGAATCCCAAAACTTCGAGGTAAAGATGCTGCCACGGTCTGAAGAGATCACTTGAGGAATACCGTGCAGAGAGACAATTCAAGAGGTATAGAGTTTCGCCAATTGAGCTGCAGTGATCGACTCTTTGATAGGCAGAAAGTGAGCCACTTTCGTGAGTTTGTCGATGACAACGAATATAGCATCATTGCCATGCTTGGACTTTGGAAACCCAGTCACGAAGTCCATCACAATGTGGTCAAACTTCCATTCTGGAATGGCAAGAGGTTGGAGGAGACCAGCTGGCCTTTGATGTTCTGCCTTCACTCTTCTGCAGACATCACATTCATTCACGAATTGAGCGATTTCGCGCTTCATTCGAGTCCACCAATAAGCTTGCTTAAGGTCCTGATACATCTTCGTGCTCCCAGGGTGGATAGAGAGGAGAGAATTGTGAGCCTCGTTCATGATCACTTTACGGAGATCACCTTTGGGAACAACAATACGATCCTCGAAGAAGAGAGTGTCCTTGTCATCAAGGCGGTAGCACTTGTACTTGGACTGACTCTTGGCAATCCCAATCTTCACCTTTTTCACCATAGCATCAAGAAGTTGGGCTTGGCGAATCTGGTCTTCCAAGGTAGGAGAGACTTGAAGGTTGGCGAGGAATCCTTGAGGAGCAACTTGCAGATTAAGTTTGCGGAAAGCTTCACAAAGCTCGGGTTGATAAGGCTTAAGAATCAGACTGTTGCAATATGCTTTCCTGCTCAAAGCGTTAGCAACCACATTAGCCTTGCCTGGAGTATACTCGATACTCGGATTATACTCTTGAATCATTTCGACCCATCGAGTTTGCCTGAGGTTGAGATTAGGCTGAGTGAAGATGTACTTGAGACTCTTGTGATCAGTGAAAATATCCACTTTTCTTCCCAATAGAAGATGTCTCCAAGTCAACAGAGCATGCACAACTGCCGCCAACTCGAGATCATGAGTGGGGTAGTTCTTCTCATTAGGCTTCAACTGGCGAGATGTATAAGCAACAACTTTCTTCTCTTGCATCAATACTGCGCCAAGACCTTGGAGAGAGGCATCACAAAAGACCTCGTACGGCTTGGATTCATCAGGCGGAGTCAGAACTGGAGCAGTGATCAACTTCTCTTTCAAAGTGTTGAAAGCAATATCACACTCCGGAGACCAAACGTACTTGACGTGCTTCTGAAGAAGATTTGAGAGAGGCTTCGTGATCTTGGAAAAGTTTTCAACGAATCTTCGGCAATAGCTTGCGAGACCGAGAAAACTGCGGAGTTGCTTCACGTTCTGAGGAGGTTCCCAATTCACAATTGCAGACACCTTCTCAGGATTCACGGCAATGCCCTTGGCAGAGATGATATGACCAAGATAAAGAACCTCGTCGAGCCAAAATTCACACTTGGAGAACTTGGCGTAGAACTGATGTTCTCTCAGCTTATCAAGAACCAAATGCAAGTGCTTGGCATGATCTTCCTTGTTCTTGGAGAAAACCAGAATGTCATCGAGATAGACCAAAACAAAGTCATTGGTGTAGGCGTTGAAGATGAAGTTCATCATGTGAGAGAACGTCGGAGGAGCGTTGGCGAGGCCAAAAGACATGACAGTGTATTCATATGAACCAAAGCTTGTTCTGAATGCTGTCTTGGGAATATCTTCTTCACGAGTGCGAATCTGGTGATAACCCATACGGAGATCAAGCTTGGAGAATACTTGAGCACCTTTGAGTTGTTCGAACAGCTCATTGATGTTGGGAAGTGGGTATTTGTTCTTGATGGTCTTCTTGTTCACTGGACGGTAATCAACACAAAGTCGGTCCGTTCCATCCTTCTTCTTCACAAAAAGAACACCACAACCCCACGGAGAAGAACTAGGCCGGATGAGACCCATTTTCTCTTGCATATCGAGTTGCTTCTTCAGCTCCTTCAACTCTTCAGGTCCGAGCTTGTAAGGACGTTTGCACACAGGTCCCGTACCAGGCTCAAGATCAATAACGAATTCAACTGGCCGGTGCAGAGGCATTCCTGGGAGCTCTTCTGGAAAGACGTCTTGATATTCGCACACAACTGGAATTTGTGAAATAGCGTCCAATTTACCCTTCTCACTGAGAGAAAACAGACGGATGGAATTATCCCGAGCGGCAAAGACAATTACATCCTCAGACGAATGAGTCAATTGAATCTGCCTGGCTGCACAATCAAGCTGAGCCTTGTGCTTAGAAAACCAATCCATCCCGAGAATAAGATCAATATCCGAGTTACCAAGAACCATTGGAGAAGCCAGAAACTTGAAATCACCCACCAAGATAGAAATATCCGGAACCATCAAACTAGAACTCAGACGCTTAGCCGGAGAGACGACTTGCATAGCTCTAGGCAAAGCCTTAGTACTAAAATTGTTCTCCGATGCAAATGGGAATGACATGAAGGAATGCGATGCACCAGAGTCAAAAAGTACTTTTGCGGGAATATCATTAACAGGAAGGTTACCCATAATCACATCTGGCGAGTCCTCTGCCTGAGCTGCATTCATCAAATTGACCTTGGCATGCTTGGGGTTATGCTTGACCACAGGTGTACTTGTCGATCTGACAGGATGAGGAGGAGGAGGAAGACGCCTCTGGTTGAGACACTTGTTGGCATAGTGGCCCTTCTGTTGGCACTTGGTGCACGTGACCTCTGAAAGCGGACAGTGATACAGAGCACTCGATCTTGGAGCTTGAGACGAAGCCTTGTTCTGAAAGCCAGGGTTGGGTGGGTGGGAAGAACCACTGCCACCTTTGCTCTTCTGCTGATACGGCTGACGGAACGGAGGAGGAGGAAGCCAAAACTTCTGCTGCTTGGCCACTTGAGTAGAGGAAGAAGGAGTAACATCTCTGACTCGCTTCCTGGAAGCATCACACCTCAACTGAGCAGCCTCTTGCTTTAGTGCCATGTTGTAGCACTCATCGTATCTCAAGGGCTCGAAGAGGACAAGAGCGAGCTGAATATCTTCTCTGAGACCACCCCTGAACTGATATATCATGCTCTTCTCATCAGGCACGTCCTGCTTGGCAAAGCGGGCGAGCTTCTGGAACAACTTGTTGTAGTCATAGACAGACAAAGAGCCTTGCTTCAGATTGCGGAATTCCTCACGCTTGCTTTCAACCACGCCCTGTGGAATATGATGAGCTCGGAAATCTCGACGGAAATCATCCCAAGTGATAACACGTCCACCTCTGGAATCCTTGTACTGCTGGAACCATTCTGCAGCTTGATCTTTGAGTTGGAAGGAAGCGAACTTGACAAAGTCCTCAGGCCTGATGTTACTGCACTCGAAAAGCTTACACAGATCCACAAGCCAATCGTCAGCATCGGTTGCCTCAACACAATTGCTGAAAGTCTTTGGCCCATTAGCAAGGAACTGGTTGAGTGTAGCAAAGTGACTCTGATTGCTGCCTTGATTCCCTTGACTGCCTTGATTGCACTCTTGAAGAATCTGCATGATCAGCTGTGTGTTTGCATTGGTTGCGGCCATCACAGCTTGCCATGCCTCTGGAGGAGGTGGAGGTGGTGGCGGATCAGGATTCGGAGTCGTGCGCGTTGGAGGAGCCAGCCTGAAGAGGGTGACCACCATTAGCACATTGACAGATAAATAATGAAGCTGAATCCAACGGAATGAAAATTGCAACATATAGTCTTCACATCCGAACAAAATGAACGAATGCATTCCTCTTGAAGTGGTCACATATCCCTAAATTGCGAAGCCACGTAGAATTAGGTAGAAGAAGTAAAACAACAAGATATGGCTCGAGAATGAATAATCGGTAAGAAATCCCCATCTCGAACCAATATCCGTGGAAGAAGAACTAGAGCTACGAGAATTCCCACCTATGAAACTTCCGAACCTTTCCGGTTATGCAATCAGGTGTTGGGGATACAGGGGAAGCATAATATCTCACCCAAACAAGCAATTCCTACATCCAGTTGTATCCATCCTTCAACACATAACCAAGAAACCTTCGGAAACCATCTACCCCAACCTTTGAAAAGCATCCGTTATACAAGTTATAGCAATACTCCCGAACTCCCGCCCCAGTACTGGGTGGCGTCGAGGTTATCTCACCAACGAACTGCATAAAAGAGATTTTCGATGTCGGCGAACATATCTCAAGCATTCCAGAATTGCAACGATAAAATTATGATGACAACACCTCAGAGCTCAACTCCCCGGGACACTTCCACTATACCCCTGACAGGAGGCACCAAGACAATGTTCTCATCATAAGCCATCGGAACGATTCCAAGATACTCGTGTGATCCTAAAAAAAATTGGTGAAATGTGAGAAGAGAAGAGTCAAAACTCTACGTCAGGATGCCTTACCAGAGCGATGAGGAGACTGGGAAGTAAAGAGAATTCCTAATCTCTCTGATATATAATTCCTAAAAGACTCAAAACATTTTTTTAGACACAACTCGGCCGCTAAAACGATCAAGCAATGGGGCTCCTAAGGTCGGGGAAGGCTCTGATTACCAACTTGTAACACCCTCGATGCGACTATAGCTCCCACGTGTCGAGGCACGACTTAGAGACATAATCGCATTGAAGGCATATGTCGCAAGTTAGGCAATCTTCACAAACATCCCATGTAATGTAATAATAAAAGGGGAGATAACATAGTTGGCTTACACTTGCCACGTCAATCAAGTACATAAATAACATTACATCATCCATACACTCAAGGCCCGACTACGGCGCCAAAATAAAAGAGAACCCAACATGCGACACGGTCCCAATCACCCCCAACTGGGCACCACTACTGATCGTCGGGAAAAGAAACATAGTATCGCTGAGAGTCTTCGTCGAACTCCCACTTGAGCTCATATGCGTCACCTGGAGTAGAATCATCGGGCCCTGCATCTGGTGTAATAGTAATCTGTGAGCCATAGGGACTCAGCAATCTCGCACCCTCGCGATCAAGACTATTTAAGCTTATAGGAAAAATGAAAGACAAAAATATGTGGAGCTGCAGCAAGCGACTAGCATATATGGTGGCTAACTTATTCGCAAAGGAGAGCGAGAAGAGGAGGCAAAGCACGAGCGAAAAACTAGAGAACAACATGCGCAAACATTACTCCAACACCGTGTCCACTTCCCGGACTCCGCCGAGAAGAGGCCATCATGGTAACACACTCAGTTGATTCATTTTAATTAATTAAGGTTCAAGTTATCTACAACCGGACATTAACAAATTCCCATCTGCCCATAACCGCGGGCACGGCTTTCGAAAGTTCAATCCCTGCAGGGGAGTCCCAACTTAGCCCATGACAAGCTCTCATGGTCAACGAAGGAATAGACCTCCTCCCAAGACGTTCCGATCAAACTCGGTATCTCGGTAACTCAAGACAATTCGACAGGTTAAAACAAGACCAGCAACACCGCCCGAATGTGCCGACAAATCCCGATAGGAGCTGCACATATCTCGTTCTCAGGGAACACTCAGATGACACTAGCTACGAGTAAAACCAACCCTCAAGTTTCCCCGAGGTGGCCCCGCAGGCAGCTCAGTTCGGACCAACACTCAGAGGGAGCACTGGCCCGGGGGGGTTAAAATAAGATGACCCTTGGGCTCCGGTAACCCAACGGAAAAAGAGGCTAGGTGGAGAATGATAAAACCAAGATTGGGCATTGCTGGAAAAGCTTTAATCAAGGCGAAAAATCAAGGGGTTCCCATTATAACCCAACCGCGTAAGGAACGCAAAATCCGGGAACATAACACCGATATGACGGAAACTAGGGCGGCAAGAGTGGAACAAAACACTAGGCGAGAGGCCGAGCCTTCCAGCCTTTACCAAGTATATAGATGCATTAAGATATCAAGATAATATAAGGATATCCCAATAAGTAAATAAAAGATGTTCCAACAAGGAACGGCCTCCGATCTTCACCTGCAACTAGCAACGCTATAAGAGGGGCTGAGCAAAGCGGTAACATAGCCAATCAACGGTTTGCTAGGACAATGGTGGGTTAGAGGTTTGACATGGCAATTTGGGAGGCTGACAATCAAAAGGTAGGCATCGTAGCATTGGCATAGCAAAAGAGCGAGCAAACTAGCATAGCAAAGATAGTAGTGATTTCGAGGGTATGATCATCTTGCCTGCACAGTTGTCAGAGTTGACTGGATCCTCACAAGCAAACTCAACGGGCTCCTCGGTAGCGAACTCGTCTCCCGGCTCTACCCAAACAAGACAAACAAGCAACAAGGACACAATCAACCACGTGCAAGGATCAAGCGATATGATGCAATGATGATATGCTATGCGGGATGCGATGCGGGATGCCAAATGCAAGATATGACAGGAAATGCATGAACCTGGCCTCAACTTGGAATTACAAGGGTGCCACTGGAAAGATGAGATGAAATCGCTTGAAAACGATATAAAGAACGCCGGAATTGGAGTTACGGTTTGGAAATGGCAAGCGTTTCAAAAATGACACCGGCCTGCGATTTACAGCAAGTAGGCATCTAAATGCAATGAGTTGAACATGCTACAGCACCCAAACATGACAACAAAATGCATGGCATGGATGTACACAAGATTCTTAACAAAATTCTAGCACTGCGCTACGTCCAATTCATCCATTATGAGGTTCAAACAAGCATGTCAAAAACGCAAATGCAAAACAGATTTCAGACTTAGTGAAATTAACACTTGTCTGAAATTTCAGATCACGAAGCCCTCTTCGGGGCAGCAAAACAACATGATAAATGACCTGATTAAGACAAGTAAGAACATGGCATGGAGCTACTCAACAAGCTTAACAAATTTCTATGTCTACAATGCTTTGCACAGAGCTAATCTAGCTAATTGTTGTATCTAGATCGAGACTTAGAGTCATCGAGATCGGTGTCAAAGCTTGCATCGACGTAACTCTTTATGACAAACTCTTTGTCACCTCCATAATCGAGAAACATTTCCTTATTCCACTCAGGATATTTTTGACCGTTGTCCAGTGATCCACTCCTGGATCACTATTGTACCCTCTTGCCAAACTTATGGTGAGGTACACAATAGGTCTGGTGCATATCATAGCATACTTTGTAGAACCTATGACTGAAACATAGGGAATGACTTTCCATTCTGTAACACCCTCGATATGACTATAGCTCCCACGTGTCGAGGCACGACTTAGAGACATAATCGGATTGAAGGCATATGTCGCAAGTTAGGCAATCTTCACAAACATCCCATGTAATGTAATAATAAAAGGGGAGATAACATAGTTGGCTTACACTCGCCACGTCAATCAAGTACATAAATAACATTACATCATCCATACACTCAAGGCCCGACTACGGTGCCAAAATAAAAGAGAACCCAACATGCGACACGGTCCCAATCACCCCCAACTGGGCACCACTACTGATCGTCGGGAAAAGAAACATAGTATCGCTGAGAGTCTTCGTCGAACTCCCACTTGAGCTCATATGCGTCACCTGGAGTAGAAATATCGGGCCCTGCATCTGGTGTAATAGTAATCTATGAGCCACAGGGACTCAGCAATCTCGCACCCTCGTGATCAAGACTATTTAAGCTTATAGGAAAAAGGAAAGACAAAAATATGTGGAGCTGCAGCAAGCGACTAGCATATATGGTGGCTAACTTATTCGCAAAGGAGAGCGAGAAGAGGAGGCAAAGCACGAGCAAGAAACTAGAGAACAACCTGCGCAGACATTACTCCAACACCGTATCCACTTCCCGGACTCCGCCGAGAAGAGGCCATCACGGTAACACACTCAGTTGATTCATTTTAATTAATTAAGGTTCAAGTTATCTACAACCGGACATTAACAAATTCCCATCTGCCCATAACCGCGGGCACGGCTCTCGAAAGTTCAATCCCTGCAGGGGAGTCCCAACTTAGCCCATGACAAGCTCTCACGGTCAGCGAAGGAATAGACCTCCTCCCAAGACGTTCAGATCAGACTCGATATCTCGGTAACTCAAGGCAATTCGACAGGTTAAAACAAGACCAGCAACACCGCCCGAACGTGGCGACAAATCCCGATAGGAGCTGCACATATCTCGTTCTCAGGGCACACTCAGATGAGACTAGCTACGAGTAAAACCAACCCTCAAGTTTCCCCGAGGTGGCCCCGCAGGCAGCTCAGTTCGGACCAACACTCAGAGGGAGCACTGGCCCGGGGGGGTTAAAATAAGATGACCCTTGGGCTCCGGTAACCCAAGGGAAAAAGAGGCTAGGTGGCGAATGGTAAAACCAAGATTGGGCATTGCTGGAAAAGCTTTAATCAAGGCGAACTATCAAGGGGTTCCCATTATAACCCAACCGCGTAAGGAATGCAAAATCCGGGAACATAACACCGATATGACGAAAACTAGGGCGCCAAGAGTGGAACAAAACACTAGGCGAGAGGCCGAGCCTTCCACCCTTTACCAAGTATATAGATGCATTAATATATCAAGATAATATAAGGATATCCCAACAAGTAAATAAAATATGTTCCAAGAAGGAACGGCCTCCGATCTTCACCTGCAACTAGCAACGCTATAAGAGGGGCTGAGCAAAGGGGTAACATAGCCAATCAACGGTTTGCTAGGACAATGGTGGGTTAGAGGTTTGACATGGCAATTTGGGAGGCTGACAAGCAAAAGGTAGGCATCGTAGCATTGGCATAGCAAAAGAGCGAGCAAACTAGCATAGCAAAGATAGTAGTGATTTCGAGGGTATGATCATCTTGCCTGCACAGTTGTCAGAGTTGACTGGATCCTCACAAGCAAACTCAATGGGCTCCTCGGTAGCGAACTCGTCTCCCAGCTCTACCCAAACAAGACAAACAAGCAACAAGGACATAATCAACCACGTGCAAGGATCGAGCGATATGATGCAATGATGATATGCTATGCGGGATGCGACGCGGGATGCAAAATGCAAGATATGACAGGAAATGCATGAACCTGGCCTCAACTTGGAATTACAAGGGTGCCACTGGAAAGATGAGATGAAATCGCTTGAAAACGATATAAAGAACGCCAGAATCGGAGTTACGGTTTGGAAGTGGCAAGCGTTTTAAAAATGACACCGGCCTGCAATTTACAGCAAGTAGGCATCTAAATGCAATGAGTTGAACATGCTACAGCACCCAAACATGACAACAAAATGCATGGCATGGATGTACACAAGATTCTTAACAAAAGTCTAGCACTGAGCTACGGCCAATTCATCCATTATGAGGTTCAAACAAGCATGTCAAAAACGCAAATGCAAAACAGATTTCAGACTTAGTGAAATTAACACTTGTCTGAAATTTCAGATCACGAAGCCCTCTTCGGAGCAGCAAAACAACATGATAAATGACCTGATTAAGACAAGTAATAACATGGCATGTAGCTACTCAACAAGCTTAACAAAAGACCCAAAGTGACCTGGGGCCAAAAGGGTTCACAAAATATACTAACGGGCACACGAACATAGCTAAAACACAAACAGTTTTCAGACTTAGTGAAAACTGAGACATGCTGAAATATAACCCACGAAGGCATGTAAACGAGCTCGATGCACTCACGACGGTGCAAGTCATGGCAAGGCAAGCATACATCCAATAAGAACTCACAAAATTCTAGCTAGACATGGCAAGAACAATGGCATTGCACGCACCGATCAACTACGATAGCATCGGCAAAATCGCAAACGAGTTGACGATCTGCCCAGATTCACCACGAAGCAAAAGTAGAGCTCGATTGACTCAAGCTAGGGTGCTCCATAATTGCAAGTAAAGACATGTATGGATATATCATAACATGATTAACAAAACTCCTTTACTGATCATTCTCAAAAGAGGCACGGATCACTAGGAAACAAGCTGAACATATGGCATCATGAACTAAATAATCCCAGACTTAGTGAAAACTACTAAGTCCCTGAGAACAGATTTACCGGTTGCCTCACTTTGCAAGCTTGCACAAGTCACCACACACATCCTAAAAATGCATGGGTTGCACCTCTGGAAAGATAAGAAGATGCTTAACAAAACATATGAAGGACTCACAGGCATATCATGCACACAATAATCATGGCAAAAATGACAAAAGTGCTAAACGGAGTAACAGATCTGTCAATAAACTCAAGTAGCCCTCTTCTAACAGCATTTCGGGCACCAAGATGAGCTCAAATGAAAATGATGCAATGGAATGAAATGATGTACTCTCTGAGGTGAACATTTCGATATGCTATATGCCCAAATCGACGCTAAGGATGCAAAGTTATGGAGCCTCGAACAGGGGCACTTGGACTAAAATTCTGAGGACTCAGTGAAAAAAAAACTGCCCAGATCTGGATCTAGGGTTTCGGATCACTGTAGCAACCGGGTCGGGGCGCGCCTCCCGAGGCGACTCTGGCGAAGACGAGGACGGCGGCCGGCGGGGGCGACGTCCGGTGGCCGGGGCTGCGGCGCCGGGGGCCGCGGTGGCCGGAGCCGGGGCCGGCTGCGGGCCGGGCGACTCCGGCGAGCTCCGCGGCGGCTCGGGGCGGCGACGGCGGCTGCGGCGGCCCCGCGACGAGGGCGGCAAAGGGCAGCGTCGGGAGCCGGGCGGCAGCGGCGATGGCGGCGATGGCGGCTCCGGCCGCCGGAGTTGGAAGTGGCGGCGGGGATGGCAGCGAAGGGCGGCAGCGCGTGGATGGGCTCGCGGGGGCCCCTCCTGGGCCTCCCGGGCCGGCGGCGGGTGAGGGACGCGGCAGCCACGTGGCGGCTCGCCACTGGCTGCGGGCGACGGCGGAGGTCGGGTCGGACACGTCCGGCCCGGCAAATTTTGTCCGGCGGCGGCGTGGGGAATGGATCTAGGGTTTCGGAGAGGGGGAGAGATCCGGATTTCGGGGGGTCTATTTATAGGCATAGGGGGAGCTAGGAGAGTCCAAATGAGGTGCGGTTTTCGGCCACGCGATCGTGATCAAACGCTCTAGGACATGGAGCAGAGTTTGATGGGTTTTGGGCCAAATTGGAGAGGTGTTGGGCTGCAACCCACACGAGGCCTTTTCGGTCCCTCGGTTAACCGTTGGAGTATCAAACGAAGTCCAAATGATACGAAACTTGACAGGCGGTCTACCGGTAGTAAACCAAGGCCGCTTGGCAAGTCTCGGTCCAATCCGGAAATGTTTAATCCCCACACATGAAAGAAAGCTAGAAATGACCACCGGAGGAGAACGAAGCGCCGAAATGCAAAACGGACAACGGGGAAAATGCTCGAATGCATGAGACGAACACGTATGCAAATGCAATGCACATGATGACATGATATGAGATGCATGACAAAGAAAACAACACACGGAGACAAAGACCCGAACCCGAGAAAATAAATATAACTTAACGCTGGAAACGGCAAGAGTTGGAGTACAAATTGGGAAAGTTACATCCGGGGTGTTACACATTCTCTTTCTATTTTCTGCCGTGGTCTGGTTTTGAGTCTTTACTAGACTTCACACCTTGCAACACAGGCAAGAACTCCTTGTTTGATTGTTCCATTTTGAACTAATTCAAAATCTTGTCAAGGTATGTACTCATTGAAAATATGTCAAGCGTCTTGATCTATCTCTATAGATCTGGATGCTCAATATGTAAGTAGCTTCACCGAGGTCTTTCTTTGAAAAACTCCTTTCAAACATTCCTTTATGATTTCCAGAAAATTCTACATTATTTCCGATCAACAATATGTCATTCACATATACTTATCAGAAATGATGTAGTGCTCCCACTCACTTTCTTGTAAATACAGGCTTCACCGCAAGTCTGTATAAAACCATATGCTTTGATCACTTTATCATGGCATATATTCCAACTCCGAGATGCTTGCACCAGTCCATAGATGGATCACTAGAGCTTGCTCACTTTGTTAGCCCCTTTAGGATCAAAAAAACCTTCTGGTTGCATCATACACAACTCTTCTTTAAGAAATCCATTAAGGAATGCAGTTTTGACATCCATTTGCCAGATTTCATAGGATGCGGCAACTGCTAACAGGATTCGGACAGACTTTTAAGCATCAATATGAGTGAGAAAATCTCATCGTAGTCAACACCTTGAACTTGTCGAAAACATTTTGTGACAATTTGAGCTTTGTAGATAGTAACACTACTATCAGCATCCGTCTTCCTCTTGAAGATCCATTTATTCTCAATGACTCACCGATCATCGAGCAAGTCAATCAAAGTCCATACTTTGTCCTCATACATGGATCCCATCTCAAATTTCATTGCCTCAAGCCATTTTGCAGAATCTGGGCTCATCATCGTTTCCTCATAGTTCGTAGGTTCGTCATGGTCTAGTAACATGACTTACAGAACAGGATTATCTTACCACTCTGGTGCGGACCGTACTCTGGTTGACCTACGAGGTTTGGTAGTAACTTGATCTGAAGTTTGATCATCATCATCATTAGCTTCCTCATTGATTGGTGTAGGAATCACTGGAACTGATTTCTGTGATGAACTACTTTCCAATTCGGGAGAAGGTACAATTACCTCATCAAGTTCTACTTTCCTCCCACTCACTTCTTTCGAGAGAAACTCCTTCTCTAGAAAGGATCCATTCTTAGCAACAAAATATCTTGCCTTCGGATCTGTGATAGAAGGTATACCCAACAGGTTCTTTTGGGTATCCTATGAAGACGCACTACTCCGATTTGGGTTCGAGCTTATCAATTTGAAACTTTTTCACATAAGCATCACAACCCCAAACTTTAAGAAACGACAGCTTTGGTTTCTTGCCAAACCATAGTTCATACGGTGTCATATCAATGGATTTAGATGGTGCCCTATTTAACGTGAATGCAGTTGTCTCTAATGCATAACCCCAAAACGATACTGGTAAATCGGTAAGAGACATCATAGATCGCACCATATCCAATAAAGTACGATTACAACGTTCGGATACACCATTATGCTATGGTGTTCCAGGTGGCGTGAGTTGTGAAACTATTCCATATTGTTTCAAATTAATACCAAACTCGTAACTCGAATATTCGTCTCCACAATCAGATCGTAGAAACTTTATTTTCTTGTTACGATGATTTTCCACTTCACTCTGAAATTCTTTGAACTTTTCAAATGTTTTAGACTTATGTTTCATCAAGTAAATATACCCATATCTGCTCAAATCATCTGTGAAGGTCAGAAAATAATGATACCCGCCGCAAGCCTCAACACTTATTGGATCGCATACAGCAGTATGTGTTATTTCCAATAAGTCAGTTGCTCGCTCCATCGTTCCGGAGAACGGAGTCTTAGTCATCTTTCCCATGAGGCATGGTTCGCAAGCATCAAGTAATTCATAATGAAGTGATTCCAGAAGTCCATCAGCATGGAGTTTCTTCATGGGCTTTACACCAATATGACCTAAACGGCAGTGCCACATATAATTTGCACTATCATTATTAACTTTGCATCTTTTGGCTTCAATATTATGAATATGTGTATCACTACGATCGAGATTCAACAAACCATTTATATTGAGTGTATGACCATAGAAGGTTTTATTCATGTACATAGAACAACAATTATTCTTTATCTTAAATGAATAATAGTATTGCAATAAACATGATCCAATCATATTTATGCTCAACGCAAACACCAAATAACATTCATTTTAGGTTCAACACCAATCCCGAAGGTAAAGGGAGTGTGCAATGGTGATCTTATCAACCTTGGAATCACTTCAAACTCTCATCATCACCTCACCCTTAACTAGTCTCTCTTTATTTTACAACTCCCGTTTCGAGTTACTACTCTTAGCAACTGAACCAGTATAAAACACTGATGGGTTGCTATAAACACTAGTAAAGTACACATCAATAACATGTATATCAAATATACCTTTGTTCACTTTGCCATCCTTCTTATCCGCCAAGTATCTAGGGAAGTTCCACTTCAAGTGACCATTTCCTTTTGCAGTAGAAGCACTCAGTTCCAGGCTTGGGTCTAGCTTTGAGCTTCTTCATGGGAGTAGCAACTTGCTTGCTATTCTTCTTTTAAGTTCCTCTTTCTTTCCGTTTGCCCTTTTTTCTTAAAACTAGTGGTCTTGTTAACCATCAACACTTGATGCTGTTTCTTGATTTCTACCTTCGCCGATTTCAGCATCGCGAAGAGCTTGGGAATTACTTTCTTTATCCCTTGCATATTATAGTTCATCACTAAGTTCTAGTAACTTGGTGATAGTGACTAGAGAACTTTGTCAATTACTATCTTATCTGGAAGATTAAATCCCACTTGATTCAAGCAATTGTAGTACCTAGACAATCTGAGCACATGCTCACTAGTTGAGATATTCTCCTCCATCTTGTAGGCAAAGTACTGTTAGAGGTCTTCTACCTCTTGACTCGGGCATGACTATGAAATACCAATCTCAACTCTTAGAACATCTTATATGCTCTATGGAGTTCAAAACGTTTTTGAAGTCCCGATTCTAAGCCATAAAGCATGGTGCACTAAGCTATCAACTAGTCATCATACCGGGCTTTACCAAACGTTCATAATGTCTGTATCTGCTCCTGCAATAAGTCCGTCACCTAGCGGTGCATCAAGGACATAATTCTTCTGTGCAGCAATGAGGATAATCCTCAGATTACGGACCTTGTTGGGGATATAACTATTAGGTATGACCCGCCTAGGAGGGGCCGGGTTATACCTATGGCGATTCATGAAGCCCAAGACAGCTCTGGAAGATGGCGGTTCAGTTAAGGGCCCAAGACCCAAAGGTGACTCAAGGCCTGTAGAGATAAACCGCCATGTGTATATAACTTGTATTGTAAGGTAGGAATAGTTAGAGACAGAGCCGGACACTATTTATGAGCCGGCCGGGATTCTATGAGCCGCCGGGTGTTAGCCTCTGTATATAAAGGGACGACCCGGCGGCGGTTCAGGACAAGAAACAAGAGATCGAGAGCCAGGTTAAGCGTATTCGCTCCCTGGTCATCGAAACCCTAGCAATACCACCTCAAGCTGGATAAGGCCTTTACCTTCACCGCAAGGGGCCGAACCAGTATTAATTCCTAGTGTCCTTTGTCTCGTTTAACCCCTTTAAGCTTCCTAGTTGCGATGGCTCCACGATTAAGTCCTTTCACTAGGACATCTGTCATGACTATTCCACGACAGTTGGCGCCCACCGTGGGGCATGTGCACGATGGATTTGAGTTCTTTAGTGGTAGCTTCGAAGGGCTCAAGGGATACGTTGTGGGCCGGATGACCAAGAGTCGTTGCGGCAAGCTCTACATCGACGACGCGGGCTGGGGCCCCGACACCAGTTCAATTGAGTACGGGTACCGGGTCCCCTTCGGCGGAATCCACGTCTTCATCGGCCAGATTGGCGAGCCGAGCCCTGAGCCAGACATCTGCACCAACATCATCGAGATGGCTCAGCGTGCGAGACCCGCCCGGACTCAGCCCACCATGAAGCATGCCTTTGTGGGATGCATCCATGGAGGAGAATTTTCTAAAGGATCTGTGTCTAGCGGTGAGACAGCCGTCTGCTCTAATGGTGAGTCGTCCACATGTGAGATGGATTCATTGTATCAATTGCAAGACGGTGGACTTGGGGGTTGTTTCGATGGCAGCAGTATTCCGGACCCCTTTGAGCCACCAAGCAGGGCAGGGATCTTCATGACTGGCACGCAACTGATGACCCACAAGTGTAGGAGATCTATCCTAGCTTTTCGATAAGTAAGATTGTTAAACCCAACAAGGAGTAGAAGGAAATGATAAGCAGTTTTCAGTAAGGTATTCTCTGCAAGCACTGAAATTATCGGTAACAGATAGTTTTGTGATATGGTAATTTGTAACAAGTAGCAAGTAATAAAAGTAAATAAGGTATAGCAAGATGTCCCAATCCTTTTTGTAGCAAAGGACAAGCCCGGACAAACTCTTATATGAAGTAAAGCGCTCCCGAGGACACATGGGAATTATCGTCAGGCTAGTTTTCATCATGTTCATATGATTCACGTTCGGTACTTTGATAATTTGATATGTGGGTGGACCGGTGCTTGGGTACTGTCCTTACTTGGACAAGCATCCCACTTATGATTAACCGCCATTGCAAGCATCCGCAACTACAACAGAAGTATTAAGGTAAACCTAATCATAGCATGAAACATATGGATCCAAATCAGCCCCTTACGAAGCAACGCATAAACTAGGGCTTAAGCTTCTGTCACTCTAGCAACCCATCATCTACTTATTACTTCCCAATGCCTCCCTCTAGGCCCAAACAATGGTGAAGTGTCATGTAGTCGACGTTCACATGACACCACTAGAGGGATGACAAGATACATCTCATCAAAATATCGAACAAATACCAAATTCACATGACTACTTATAGCAAGACTTCTCCCATGTCCTTAGGAACAAACATAACTACTCACAAAGCATATTCATGTTCATAATCAGCAGGGTATTAATATGCATAATGGATCTGAACATATGATCTTCCACCAAATAAACCAACTAGCATCAACTACAAGGAGTAATCAACACTACTAGCAACCCACAGGTACCAATCTGAGGTTTGGATACAAGAGATGAACTATGGTTTGAGATGAGATGGTGCTGGTGAAGATTTTGATGGAGATTGACCCCCTACCAATGAGAGGATCGTTGGTGATGACGATGGTGATGATTTCCCCCTCCCGGAGGGATGTTTCCCCGGTAGAACAGCTCCGCCGGAGCCCTAGATTGCTTCCGCCAAGGTTCCGCCTCGTGGCGGCGGAGTTTCGTCCCGTGAGCTTTCTTGTTATTTTTCCTCGGACGAAAGACCTCATATAGGAGAAGATGGGCATTGGAGGGCCACCAGGGGGCCCACGAGGCAGGGGCGCGCCCAGGGGCGTAGGGCGCCCCCCCACTCTCGTGGCCAGGGTGTGGCCCCCCTCTGGAACTTCTTTCACCCAATATTTTTTATATATTCTGAAACATGCTCCCGCGAAGTTTCAGGACTTTTTTTCAGGACCCCGACTCAATGCCACATCGATCTAGCATGTAACACCTCATATCACTTTGCGGCCTCACGCACGGTATTCCCACGGGTGTCGCCTTACCTTTGTCCGGGACCGTTTGCGCCTTTTGGCTCACGTATATGATGATGTCGCTAGCATCCATATGATAAGGATCCCGGGCTGACATGGCTAGTCGTAAACCCAAAGTGGCATAGACTTACAGGGACAGGCATCCATGACCCAGCATCGAACGTGTTGGTCATCAGCGAGTGAATTCAGGCTGTAGCACTGGGCTAACAGGACTCCGGTGAACCGGGCTGTAGTGGGCTAACAGGACTCCGATATTCATCGCGTGATATTTCCCCGAAGGGACAGACACAGGAACGAAGAAGGACACATGCCGGCCAGCCTAAGTGTTCCGGAGCAGTAGCAAGCTACCATGGCTCGGTCGAAACACTAGGAGACATTTCCCGGTAAGAGAGGCTACTGAAGATAAACAACTAGATGGTCAGATCCCACACATACCAAGCATTTCAATAACATACACACAATATGCTCGATATGTGCAAATACAACATGGCATCACAACATGACTCTACGACTCAAGTAATTTATTAGGCTCCGAGGAGCGAGATATTACAAACATGGGTCTCATGACCCAACATTCAGAGCATACAAATCAAAACACAAGCGGAAGCTATCATGTCTGAGTACAGACATCTATAAATGAAAAAGGCTGAGAAGCCTGACTATCTACCAGATCCTGCCGAGGGCACAAGATCGTAGCTGAGGTAACAAGCTAAACGTCGAAGTCCACGTGGAACTACTAGTGAGACCGAAGTCTCTCTGCAAAAACATAAAATAGGCAAACGTGAGTACAAATGTACCCAGCAAGACTTACATCAGAACTAACTACACATGCATCATTATCAACAAAGGGGATGGTGGGGTTTAACTGCAGCAAGCCAGCTTTGACTCGGTGGCTATCCTAAACTACGACTGCAAGTAACTCTTTTGGGTGGCGCACACGAGTCCACATATTCACCATATCAATACACCACTATGGATCCGCTCCCGTCTCCCTACGAGAACGCCATCCATAGCACTCACGCTTATCTTGCGCATTTTAGAGTATCCACTTTCACTTGTCTATGAACTGATATAAGCAACCCAGAAGTCCTTTTCCGCGGACACGGCTATTCGAATAGATGATGTTAACCCTGCAGGGGTGTACTTCTTCATACATGTTTCCACCACTTAGCGTCTGCACACGACATGTGCTCGGCAGACTTCAAGCGAAAGCCGACGTGGGTGTAGACCACGACCTACCTAAACACTCGAGTCTCTAGTCCAGGTTTATCGCCTATTCGGGTTCCATCCATGAGGAGATCCGGCCGGAGTTTCGCTCACAGCCCCAAACGATGTGAACAGGGTTCCCGAGATACCTAACGGGCATCCGGTACACCGTGCCACGTACCTACCGCATCACAGCCCACCCCTACGGTCAGCGCTGTCCACGGCCTCCAGTAAGCTACAAACACCAGAAACTACTTGCAACTCCTGGACAGAGGACTAGGGTGAATAAGAAGTCGAGCGGGGTCATATTTCAGGGCCCAATGCATGGTAGTAGCTGAATCATGGATCACAAACACAGAACTCAGTTCCTAAGGACGGCTTCAATGAGACAACCCACCATGTACTCCTACATGGCCTCTCACCGCTACCTTTACCAAATCGTGTTCACACACTTAGCTCACACACAGTAGGACATGTTCACACACCTCTGATTCATCCCCGATGAATCAGACCTGACTCAACTCTAAGCAGTAGCAGGCATGACCAACAAGCATGAATGAGTAGGCACAACAGGGCTCAAACAACTCCTACTCATGCTAGTGGGTTTCATCTATTTACTGTGGCAATGACAGGTCATGCAAAGGATAAAGGGGTTCAGCTACCGCAGCAAGTAACAAATATGTCGTTGTTGTCCTAATGCAGTAAAAGAGAGCAGGAGCGAGAGAGTGGGATCTTATCGGAATGAACAAGGGGGTTTTGCTTGCCTGGCACTTCTGAAGATAACATTGAGTCTTCATCAGTGTCAACGATCACAACGTCGGAACATCGTCTACCGGGAGGGAACAGATACCGGCAACAAAGAAGAACTACAATCAATGCAATGCACAATATGATGCATGCTCATGACATGGCAATATGAATGTGTTTTGGGCTAATGCACTTGGCTATGATTTAAATGAAGTTGGTTTGAATACATGATTCAAATTCCAACTCCATATATGATTATTTAAATGTCATTTATTTGTTTTGTCCAAAACAGAGGACAGACATTGCTCAAACATGCATGAAAATGGTACAGATGGATTCCTTGAATTTTTCTGATAATTTTTCATATATAATTTATTTAATTTAGAGTTACGGTTGAATTTCTATGAATTTTAGAAGTTTATACAATTTTCTGGATTTTCTGATTTATTTTAAATCCAGAAAATCATTTAATGCGTCAGCATGACATCACCTTGACGTCATCAGGTCAACAGGGCAGGTTCAGGTCAAACCTGACCAGTGGGGTCCACTGGTCAGTGACTGGGGCTGATTAGTGTCGTTGACATGTGGGCCCAATCAACGGCCACGTCAGCACGGTCAAAACTGACGCGTGGGGCCACTGCAATTAGACTAAACTAAACAGAAAAATATACTAATCCTAATTAGGCGCAGGGGCCCACATGGCAGTGGCTCATAGGGTGATTAGCCCCTAACTAAGTGGCCACATCGGCCCGCCGGAGTTTGGCCGGCGGCGACCACAGAGCACGGCGGGGGCACGCCGGACTTGCGCTAGGGGCATCGGATTCGCGCGCTGAGGGCACCAGGGCATAGCCCTCGCTCTTGCGCATCTAGAGAGCCAAATGGAAGGGGTTGGGGTGGTTCGAGCTCGCCGGAGTCGAGCTCGTGGCGGCGGCCGGCGTTCGGGTCTCAGCGGTTTCGGCACTAGGGTGCACGGGAGGGGAAACGGGTGGTGGACTTGGCCTTCTGGGGAGCTCCTGGGCACGGGCCTGAGGTCGGACGCGAGCTACGCTAGCTAGAGCGACGGCGGAGGCATGGCCGGCGGCGGTGGGGTTTCGGCCTTGGTAGATAACCTAGCTACGGCGCGCGAACGACGAAACAGAGAGGGGGAAACGGACGGAGAGCTCACGTAGACCCTGTAGAGGTGGACGGCGAGCTTGAGGGAGGCTGGACGGGGACGGATTTGACGGCGGCGACCCGCGGTGGCCGAGGAGGGGAACGGCGAAGCTGGCAGCATCCAGGGCTTCCGGCGCCTTCCGTCTTGGTGAGGAGGAAGAGGGGGACGGGGCGGAGCTTCTTGGCGCTTAGACGAGGCGTGGGGTGGCCGGTGGCTACGGTGGTTCTCGTCAGCGGCGGCGGGCGCGTTCGGTGAGAGAGGGAGAGATCCAGGGCGAGAGCGCGGGAGAGTGAGGGAGAGAGGCAGGGAGGTGCGTGGCGCTCGGGGGAGGCGTCCAGAGCGTCGAGGAAGGAGAGCGGCAAGCAGGAGGTGGCCGGGGCTCTCGGGCGCGCGCCATGCCTCGGTCCTTCTGGCGAGGAGGAAGACGACAGGGGGGGAAGGCGGTAGTGGGCTGGGCCGGAACAGAAGCTGGGCCGGCTCTGCTGCAGGTGAGCGCCAGGTAAGTGACTGGGCTTCTCTCTTTTTTTTATATTTTCTGTTCTGTTTTCTATTTAATTGCCACTGAATTCAAATTCAAACAAATTTGAAAACAGTGCCAAAACTCCCCTGGATAATTTTATGTCACTTAAGGTCTACTCCTCATAAACATAAAATATCTCAGGGCATTTGAAAATATATTCATTATATATTATGAATATAACTCCAAATTCAAATAAAATATTGATTTAAAATCAAAGCCCAAATAATTCCTTAGAAATGTCCCAAAATTTTGGTTTGATTTATAACTCTTGCCAAAATTGTCAGAGCTATTTCTATGGCATTTTGGATTTACTGATTGCAATTTTAGGGTTTCTTGCCCCTTTATTAAAATGATTTCCGAGGCTTTCAATTTCCTCATTTCAACTTTCGGAATATAGACATGATGCACACATGAAGCTAGCCTAGAGCATTACCAGAAGCTAGGGATGTGACAACTCACCCCCACTAAACAAGAATCTCGACCCGAGATTCAAGTGTAGGGTAAGACGAAGGGGAAACGCAAACTAGTATAATCTTCACGATCCAGGGTGCATTCCATAAGAGCGTTGATTTGATCACCATCATTATCTTGATGTCTTGCTCTGGAAACTCCAACTATCATGACAATGAGAGGAAAGGAAAGACCCTAAAAGAATTGTTCTTCTCGAAGGTCGAACAACTCAGGATTAACCCACGGAATGAGACATAGCAACATCTCTCGAGCTGAGAGACGAAGCACACACCCATAGGAATGGAGTGAAGCAGATGACAAGGGTTCACTAGGTAGACAACAATTCCACACCTAAGAGGGTGGTGAACGGTTGTCAAATAGCGAGGAGTTGAGTTGCCATGATACCATAACGAGACACCTTAGGAACCGTGACTCGTAGATATATCCCCTTAAGTGGCAAAAAGAATTACCTTTGATATAGAGATCATTGAGACTCTCTATATCAGCCTAGGGCAAATCACAATCGATCATTTGGAGGAGTTCGGTGGAATGACATTCCCGGGCCAGAATGGATGATGTGGATTACCTTGTTGAAGACAACGTAATGGATAAATTTGCTTACCACCGGAAATGGAAGAGACCCATGGTAGAATGGCACATTGGCGGTGCAAGCTGGGAACAAAATGCAATGCTGGGAATGATGCTGGTAACTAGGGAAGAACCCAACAATAGAGAGTGAATTCACTGTTTGAGAAGTTATAGCATAACCGAGGAAACTGAGAGCAAACCCAGTTAGTGCTGATGATAACACCTAGCGCTTATGCGTGCTCTCAAGAACTTGAGCATTTCCACAATCATCAAGGTTTTACCAACATCCGTGTCAAGGGTCCGGTAACACAACTCACTACCATGATGAATGGTGATGGAGGATGCAGATGCAGAGGAAGATAACACCTTCTCAGATTTCACCTTAACAAGGCCAAGGGGACGAAATCTGGATGATCGACCGAGAGACATTTAGCACTCTGCCTCTAATGTTCTCCTTGATGTGCTAGTGTATCCCATCCCATGGTTTGATATCTAGAACATCAAGTAAAAGGTCGGACTTCGGAACACAAAAATCATAAGGCACAACTACGGAGTAAATCCTACGAAGTCCTTATGGGAAGGTGGCCAACTGCTTCAATCAAGATACTACAATAATAGGTCTTCCGGCTGGGTGTGTTGGCCATGACATCCACTTTACCGGTTTTCGAGGGGCCGATATTATAGTTCTTGGGAAATGTTCCAACCATCATATCTGCCTGAGATTCAGATCTGGTTGGTGTCAGGATATCCAGACTCATCGAGTCTAGGAAGAAAAATGAAAGTTTGCAACACAAATCGACGAGATGACGTTGCGAGATTCTCGGGAAATGAACTATGATAGCAAGCTCCAAAACATGAGCTGGTTCTGCTACAACATGTGAACATGTTGTCCAAGACAAGCATGACCACAGAGTAGTCTTATAATAAAACACTACCGAGTTCAGGAGGGGGAACCATCAACGAGGGTATTGAAGTCCTTACATAAGTCCGGATTAGCTCTTATGAAGGAACTCCTTCTCCTTGAACAAATCAATCAGTGGCTTGGTGTGCTAGGGATACATATAGATTGAAGGTTGCAAGTCTTCAAACCACAGAATTCTTCGCACGTGTGCATGACTGATTTGGAATGATTCCAAAGAAAGCAACATTGACTTTCTCGAATCCACGGCGGCAACTTGCATCAGATGCACATGAATAAAAGGAAGTCACTACCTTCATCCAAACATATGCTTCATGAACGAAACACGAAGAAATGCTTACACAAGTTTCCAACACTAGGTTGATGTTCAACATGACTCATGGGAGAGACAAAATGCTGCTGATGGGCTCAACAACAACTCATCGAGATTTTCATGTAAATGGAATTCCATAATTATGTGAACAAGTGATAGCATTGGTCAGACCCAAAAGATATAATGGTGTATGCTCGAGAGATCAACCCCGAGTAAGACAACATTACGAGCATCGTTGGTACTGATTTGACTTGACGATGGCCCACACTCAAATCAAAGGATTGATAAGACAATAGGTCCAACAACTGATCACAGGGACCAATCGATGAAGATATCATCTTTCCTCAACACACACTACACAAGAATATCCCTTTGGAATGAACTAAGTCAGGCAAGCTTTTATCTTCCAACTCTCCAAGTTGTTGTCTAGCTTAACCAACTAGCTCAGGGATATCTAACACCGGTCTTGGAGAGAGGGTGGTTCACAAGAAACCAACTTGATCACGAGCTCAACATAACAGTCAGGAAACAACCCGGTAACACTTCCAAGAAGATATTTGGAAAGTCACGAACCACCGATATGTTAGTAAGCTCGAGAACAATCATGCTTTTGACGCAAGACGATATGATCAATAGAGCGAAGATTTGAAATAATCCTAACTCATCGATCGAGGAGTGCACCGAGAACAAGGACTAGGCAGCACAATCAGTCTTAGGGTGACGATTCAATAATCAACACGCTAAGAATGAGGTTATCGTCCATTTAACTACCAAGCAACAGAGTTGCTAGCAGTATTGGTTTCACAAGCCATGATTCATTTGTCGGCATTCCGGTTACAATAACACAGGAACCGAGGAATGAACAATGATAGCAAGAAGTATCACTGTACCAAGAGTTTATAGGATGGTGTGCAATTCCTATAACAATCCCGATATAAAGATGGTAATACTCCAAGGTAGAACAGAACCAAAAGCTGGATTGGCATTTGATCTGCGAAATACAACTTCTTTGACCCGATCCTGGGTACGGATGAGGTACTGGAGTTTGTTTCTCCTAGTCATTCTGGAATAGAATGGCTTGACGGACCACAAGAGTAATAGGCATCGATGAACGAACGCACACATACTCTTGACTATCAATTGATAGACGAAGGTCAGTAGACAACTAAAGAGGGACAACTCAAAGGAACATATAACTTTCTGAGTTGTGGATGCATAGATCAGTATGTCGAACCAGGTTCGACATAATTCTTCCGGATAACCCATGCAGAAAGATTGAGCTGGCAGAGTCACAATATAGCATTGAGAACTCATCAAGAGCACTCTGGTTGTGATCGTTCAGTTCAATGAGGAACTTCTGCCATAAGTAGTTCATGGTATTTGGAAGAAGAAGATACCACGGACTTCAAGGACTATCGCAAAGGTTACTAGTAAACTAAAGGGACTAGCAAACACTATCCACATGAAGTAAGTAGGGTGAATCTCGGGTTCAGAACCCAGGAGTAGAATGCCTACTACTAAGTAGCACCACGGGATGCTTTCGAGAATGATGGCCAGAATCTTCACACTGGGAACACAAAACATTGCTGGATTACTAGGTGACTCCCTAAAACACCTAGGGTCATAATACTAGCTCCAACATATATGTCAAGGCAATAAAGTACCTCAACTCACTGATTTGTGTGGTTAATCTGGCCCAAAGGAACATCGAAACGGGAGGAAGGAATTTGCAAATGCATCAGACTGTTTAGAGACCTGGGATAACTCGGACAGCATAACGGCTGTAAATGCTCAGAAAAGATTTGAGACATTCACAAAAATGGTGGCATAACCACTCAGAAGCACAATATCAAGGTCTCGAGATCAATAATTAACATACAGAAGTAGTAGGAACTGAACTCAAGCTTAAATCCAACAATCTTATAAGTCTACATATTAGTAACACGTGATCCTGATAGAAAGAAGAGATAGCCTAGTTTTATTCCCCGTAGAAGAGAAGATGATGACTCAGATCAGAAGGCATAAGGTATAAGGAGTAAAAAGAGCCTTACGTTCCAACCCACAATCAACTCCCTTATCTAACTAAAGAATTTCTAGACTCAACTTCGACCAGTTTGGCTTGGTAATCCTACAGGCAGTCAAGCTCTGATACCAACGCTGTCAGGACCCCGACTCAATGCCACATCGATCTAGCATGTAACACCTCATATCACTTTGCGGCCTCACGCACGGTATTCCCACAGGTGTCGCCTTACCTTTGCTCGGGACCGTTTGCGCCTTTTGGCTCACGTATATGATGATGTCGCTAGCATCCATATGATAAGGAGCCTGGGCTGACATGGCTAGTCGTAAACCCAAAGTGGCACAGACTTACAGGGACAGGCATCCATGACCCAGCATCGAACGTGTCGGTCATCAGCGAGTGAATTCAGGCTGTAGCACTGGGCTAACAGGACTCCGGTGAACCGGGCTGTAGCGGGCTAACAGGACTCCGATATTCATCGCGTGACATTTCCCCGACGGGACAGACACAGGACCCCGACTCAATGCCACATCGATCTAGCATGTAACACCTCATATCATGGCATAATGTGTAATAACATCCCATAATGCAATAAATATCGATATAAAAGCATGATTCAAAATGGACGTATCAACACCCCCAAGCTTAGACCTCGCTTCTCCTCAAGCGAAAGCCGAAATCGAAAAATATGTCCACGTGTTTGGAGATAGAGGTGTCGATAAAAAATAAAATACGGACATGAGGGATCATGATCATTCTTAGAGCAGCAACATATATATATATATAGTCTCATATGATCTCTTATGCTAATGTAACAATTCAATCACAATTTCAAGTATGAATCATAAACTTCATTGAGAACCAACAAACTCTAATATCAGTCATTGAGGCAATTGCAATTTATCATAACATAGGAAAGAGTTAATATAAGAGCTTTTCAGCAAGTCCACATACTCAACTATCATTTAGTCTTTCACAATTGCTAACACTCACACAATATTTATGGGTATGAAGTTTTAATCGGACAAAGAGAAAGATAGGGGCTTATAGTTTTGCCTCCCAACATTTTACCTCAAGGGTAATGTCAACAATAATAGTTCATGAAAACTCACATCCAATTAGCTATATATATCAGGATCTTTCCAACACATTGTGCTTGCCAAAGGATAAAATGTAAAAAGGAAAGGTGAATATCACCATGACTCTTTGCATGAAGTATAAGACAAGCATAAAAGATAGGCCCTTCGCGGAGGGAAGCAGAGGTTGTCATGCGCTTTTATGTTTGGATGCACAAAATCTTAACGCAAAAGAACGTCACTTTATATTGCCACTTGTGACGTGGACCTCTATTATGCATTCCGTCGCTTTTATTTCTTCCACATCACAAGATCGTATCAAGCTTATTTTCTTCACACCAATAAGTCATACATATTTAGAGAGAAAATTTTATTGCTTGCACCAATGAAAACTTACTTGAAGGATCTTACTCAATCCAAAGGTAGATATGGTGGACTCTCATGGCAAAACTGGGTTTAGGGATATTTGGAAGCACAAGTAGTATCTCTACTTGGTGCAAAGAAATTGGCTAGCATGAGAGGGAAAGGCAAGCTCAACATGTTGGATGATCCATGACAATATAATTTATCTTAGATGTAAGAAAACATAACCCATTATGTTGTCTTCCTTGTCCAACGTCAACTCTTTAGCATGTCATATTTTAATGAGTGCTCACAACTATAAAAGATGTCCAAGATAGTATGTTTATGTGTGAACCTCTCTTTCTTTATTACTTCCTATTAATTGCAACGATGACCAAAACTATGTTTGTCAACTCTCAACAACTTTTATTCATCATACTCTTTACATGTGAGCTCATTACTCTCCATAAGATCCATATGATCTCTTTATTTCTTTTATTTATTCCCTCAAGATCATAGCAAAATAATCAAGCCCTTGACTCAACACTAATCTTTATTATATATAACTCACGGACTCGATTACATAAGAAGATCATAAAGCAAAACACACAACTAGATCATACTAAAACTTTATTATAGTAGATCAAGATATTATCAAAATGATCGAACTAAGGAAAACGGTAAAGATAAAAGTGATCGTGATACGATACCGGGGCACTCCCCCAAGCTTGGCAGTTGCCAAGGGGAGTGCCCATACCCATGCTCAGCTCTTTTTTGTTGATAAAGAAGATGATGGTTTTGTTGTGGCGTAGGCTTCTTCCTTAATTTGCGCTTGAGGACAGAATTTTGATCCCTCAGGTCATCGATCTCCTACTCCAGGCTTAGTATCTTTTTGCATAATTCCTACTTGTTTTCCTGCAAGAGACGAAAAGGGATAAACTCAATCTTAGGTTTCTTTTCTCTATCTGGGAGGCTTGACTTTTTGAACTCCACATGCATGTCCCCAGGTTGGGGTAATGGGACTTCATCTTCATCTGAGCTCGTCTCCTCCTTTCCCCTAGGTTCATAGTCCTCTTCTTCTTCTGTAGTCCAACCACAATGCTCCGCATCCCCATAGACCTTAGGGTCTGCAAGGTAATCAGCCACATAACTTTCTCCTTCTGAATCATGGGACGACATGTTGCTCAAATCTGCAGCAGGACAGCTCGAAACAAAGACAGGAAATATTCGCGTGATATGGTCGTCAAAACCTTCGGGGGATTATATAATGAATTTTTACCGACTAAAAGAAGTATCGTGCAAGAAAACGGAGTCCGTAGAGTGCACGAGGTGCCCACGAGGCAGGGGGCGCGCCCAGGGGGTAGGGCGCACCCTCCACCCTCGTGGAAGCCTTGTATCCTTTCCGGTCTACTTCTTATTTTTCCTATTTTCTTAAATATTCCAAAACGGAGAAAATTGCCATTAGAATTGTTTTGGAGTCGGTTTACTTACCATACCACATACCTATTCCTTTTCGGAGTCTGAAACATTCCGAAAAGTGTCCCTTATGTATTCCTCTGGGGTTACGATTTCAATAACATTAGTTTCAACATTTATAGGGTTACCTGAGATATAATGTTTGATTCTTTGACCGTTCACCACCCTCGGATTTGTGCCTTCAAAGTTGTTGATTTTTATGGCAACGGAATGATAGACCTCCTCGATAACGTAAGGACCTTCCCATTTAGAGAGAAGTTTTCCTGCAAAAAATCTTAAATGAGAGTTGTATAGCAATAGATAATCACCTACATTAAACTCACGCTTTTGTATCCTTTTGTAATGCCATCTTTTAACTTTTTCTTTAAATAGCTTGGCATTTTCATAAGCCTGGGTTCTCCATTCATCAAGTGAGCTAATGTCAAATAACCTCTTCTCACCGACAAGTTTGAAGTCATAGTTAAGCTCTTTAATGGCCCAATATGCCTTATGTTCTAGTTCAAGAGGTAACTGACATGCTTTACCATAAACCATTTTATATGGAGACATACCCATAGGATTTTTATATGCAGTTCTATAAGCCCATAATGCATCATCAAGTTTCTTGGACCAATTCTTTCTACATCTATTAACAGTCTTTTGCAAAATTAATTTGATCTCTCTATTGCTAAGTTCTACTTGACCACTAGATTGTGGACGATATGGAGATGCAATTCTATGATTAACATCATACTTAGCAAGCATTTTACAAAAGGCACCATGAATAAAATGTGAACCACCATCAGTCATTAAATATCTAGGGACTTCAAACATTGGAAAAATAACTTCTTTAAGCATCTTAATAGAGGTGTTATGTTCAGCACTACTAGTTGGAATAGCTTCTACCCACTTAGTAACGTAATCAATAGCAACTAAAATATGTGTATACCCATTAGAGGAAGGAAAAGGTCCCATCTAATCAAAGCCCCAAACATCAAATGGTTCAATAACAAGTGAATAATTCATAGGCATTTCTTGACATCTACTAATATTACCAATTCTTTGACATTTACCACAAGACAAGACAAGACAAACTTACGGGCATCCTTGAAGAGAGTAGGCCAATAAAAACCGAATTGCAATACCTTGTGTGCAGTTCTATCTCCAGCATGGTGTCCTCCATAAGCCTCGGAGTGACACTTTCGTAGGTTCTGTTCCTGTTCATGCTCAGGTACACAATGCCTAATAACACCATCTACTCCTTCTTTATAAAGGTGTGGGTCATCCCAGAAGTAATGTCTTAAATCATAGAAAAACTTTTTCTTTTGCTGGTATGTGAAACTAGGTGGTATAAATTTAGCAACAATGTAATTAGCATAATCAGCATACCATGGAGAAGTACAAGAAGCATTTATGACATTTAATTGTTCATCAGGAAAGCTATCATCAATAGGTAGTGGGTCATACAAGAACATTCTCTAACCTAGACAAGTTGTCCGCAACGGGATTCTTAGCTCCATTTCTATCAATAATATGCAAATCAAATTCTTGTAGTAGGTTAGTCAGAGGCCGAGAAATTTTTGAGAAGTCCTTAATGAACCTCCTATAAAAACCGGCATGACCAAGGAAACTTATTATACCTTTGATGTCCTTGGGACACGACATCTTTTCAATAGCATCAACTTTAGCTTTGTCAACTTCAATACCTCTTTCAGAAATTTTATGTCCCAAGACAATACCTTCATTAACCATAAAGTGGCATTTTTTCCAATTCAAGACAAGGTTAGTTTCTTCACATCTCTGCAAAACTTGATCAAGGTTGCTCAAGCAATCATCAAAAGAGGGTCCATAAATAGAGAAATCATCCATGAAAACTTCACAGATCTTTTCACAAAAGTCAGAGAATATAGCCATCATGCATCTTTGAAAGGTAGCAGGTGCATTACATAAATCAAAAGGAATACGTCTATAAGCAAAGGTACCAAAAGGGCAAGTAAAAGTAGTCTTTTCTTGATCATCAGCTGACACGTATATTTGAGAGAAACCAGAGTAACCATCTAGAAAGCAAAAATGTGTATGTTTGGGTAATCTTTCTAGCATTTGATCAATAAAATGCAAAGGGTAATGATCTTTTTTAGTATCTTTATTTAATTTGCGGAAATCAATTACCATCCTATAACCTGTAATAATTCTTTGCGGAATCAATTCATCTTTATCATTAGGAATGACAGTAATACCTCCCTTCTTAGGGACACAATGGACAGGACTTACCCACATACCTGCCTCAAGGAGCTTTAATATTTCCTTTCTTACCACTTCTTTCATCTTATGATTTAGCCGTCATTGGTGATCAATAACTGGTTTGGCGTCTTTCTCCAAATTTATTTTGTGTTGACATAGAGTGGGACTAATGCCCTTAAGATCATCAAGAGTATATCCAATAGCAGCACGGTGCTTCTTCAGAGTTTTCAATAATCTCCCTTCTTCAAGCTCTGAAAGGTTAGCACTAATAATAACATGATATATCTTCTTTTCATCAAGATAAGCATATTTAAGAGTATCAGGCAATGGTTTAAGCTCAAACACGGGATCACCCTTGGGTGGAGGAGAATCCCCTAGAATTTTAACAAGCAAGTTGTGTTTCAGAATAGGTCCCTGTTTAAAGAATACTTCATCTATTTCCCTTCTTTCATTCATAAACATATCATTTCCATGGTCTAGCAAATATTGTTCTAAAGGATTAGTAGGAGGCATGGCAATAGAAGAAAGACCAATAATTTCATCTTTATTAGGCAATTCTTTATCATGGGGTTGTCTATGGAATTTAGCAAAATTAAACTCATGAGACATATCCCCTAAACCAACAAAAACAATATCCTTATTGCAATCTATCTTAGCATTAACAGTATTCAAGAAGGGTCTACCAAAGATAATGGGACAAAATTCATCGTGTGGAGAGCCAAGAACAAGAAAATCAGTAGGATATTTAACTTTCCCACACAAGACATTAACATCTCCAACAATCCCAACTGGTGAAATAGTATCTCTATTGGCAAGCTTAATGGTAACATGAATCTCTTCTATCTCAGCAGGTGCAATATCATGCATAATTTCTTTGTATAAGGAATGAGGTATTGCACTTGCACTAGCACCCATATCACAAAAGCCATGGTAACAATGATCTCCTGTTTTAACAGAAATAACAGGCATACCTACAACAGGTCTATGTTTATTTTTAGCATCAGGTCTAGCAATTCTAGCAGCTTCATTGTAGAAGTAAATAACATGCCCATCAATATTATCGGCCAAGAGATCTTTAACCATAGAAATTTTAGGTTCAACTTTAATTTTCTCAGGTTTTTAGGTGTCTTAATATTACTTCTTTAACCACAGTTGAAGCTTTAGCATGATTCTTTATTCTAATAGGGAAGGGTGGTTTCTCAATATAAGCAGCAGGAACAACAGAATCATCATAAGTGATAGTCTTTTCTTCAACTTTAATAGGTGGAACTGCTTTTACTTCAATGGGAAGATTATATTTAAACCACTTCTCCTTAGGGAGATCAACATGAGTAGCAAAGGATTCACAGAAAGAAGCTACTATCTCAGAGTCAAGTCCATATTTAGTGCTAAATTCAGGAAAAGCATCGGTATCCATAAAAGATTTAACACAATCAAATTTAGGTGTTATAACTGACTCCTTACCTTAGTCGAGGTCCCAATCTTCAGAGTTGTGTTTAGTTCTTTCCAATAAATCCCATTTGAATTCAATAGTCTTCATCATAAAAGATCCAGTACAAGAAGTATCGAGCATGGAGCGATTACTGAGAGAAACCCGAGCATAAATTTTTTGAATAATTATTTCTCTTGAGAGCTCATGATTGGGGCATGAATATAACATTGACTTAAGCCTCCCCCAAGCTTGAGCGTCCTTCGCGAGGCCAAAAATTATATGTATAATTACGATCACGATGAACAAGATGCATAGGATAAAACTTCTGATGAAATTCCAATTTCAATCGCTTGTATTCCCATGATCCCATATCATCACATAGCCTATACCATGTCAATGCATCTCCCTTCAAATATAAAGGGAAGACCTTCTTCTTGATAACATCCTCAGGCATACCTGCAAGCTTAAATAATCCACAAACTTCATCCACATAGATTAAGTGTAAATCGGGATGCAATGTTCCATCTCCTGCAAAAGGATTAGCTAGCAGTTTCTCTATCATACCCGAAGGAATTTCAAAGTAAACATTTTTAGTAGGTTCAGTAGGTTGAGGAGCAACTCTTTGCTCTACTGGTTGGGGTGAAGATACCCCGAACAAGCCCCTCAAAGGATTATGTTCCATAGTAACAAGTGGTAGTAAATTTCAGCACACTATATAAATTTTTCCTTACCAAATTCCACCTACCAAAGACGTTCACTCCCCGGCAACGGCGCCAGAAAAGAGTCTTGATGACCCACAAGTGTAGGGGGTCTATCACAGCTTTTCGATAAGTAAGAGTGTCGAACCCAACGAGGAGCAGAAGGAAATGATAAGCAGTTTTTAGTAAGGTATTCTCTGCAAGCACTGAAATTATCGGTAACTGATAGTTTTGTGATAAGGTAATTTGTAACGAGTAGCAAGTAATAGAAGTAAATAAGGTGCAGAAAGATGGCCCAATCATTTTTGTAGCAAATGACTAGCCTGGACAAACTCTTATATGAAGTAAAGCGCTCCCGAGGACACATGGAAATTATCGTCAAGCTAGTTTTCATCAAGTTCATATGATTCGCGTTCGGTACTTTGATAATTTGATATGTGGGTGGACCGGTGCCTGGGTATTGTCCTTACTTGGACAATCATCCCACTTATGATTAACCCCCATTGCAAGCATCCGCAACTACAACAGAAGTATTAAGGTAAACCTAACCATAACATGAAACATATGGATCCGAATCAGCCCCTTACGAAGCTACACATAAACTAGGGTTTAAGCTTCTGTCACTCTAGCAACCCATCATCTACTTATTACTTCCCAATGCCTCCCTCTAGGACAAAACAATGGTGAAGTGTCATGTAGTCGACGTTCACATGACACCACTAGAGGGATGACAACATAAATCTCATCAAAATATCGAACGAATACCAAATTCACATGACTACTTATAGCAAGACTTCTCCCATGTCATCAAGAACAAATGTAACTACTCACAAAGTGTATTCATGTTCATAATCAAAGGGGTATTAATATGCATCATGGATCTGAACATATGATCTTCCACCAAATAAACCAACTAGCATCAACTACAAGGAGTAATCAACACTACTAGCAACCCACAGGTACCAATCTGAGGTTTGGATACAAAGATTGGATACAAGAGATGAACTATAGTTTGAGATGGATGGTGCTGGTGAAGATGTTGATGGAGATAGACCTCCTCCCGATGAGAGGATCATTGGTGATGACGATGGTGATGATTTCCCCCTCCCGGAGGGAAGTTTCCCTGGCAGAACAACTCTGTCGGAGCCCTAGATTCGTTCCGCCAAGGTTCCGCCTCGTGGCGGTGGAGTTTTGTCCCGTGAGCTTGCTTGTTATTTTTCCTCGGACAAAAGACCTCATATAGCAGAAGATGGGCATCGGAGGGCCACCAGGGGGCACACGAGGCAGGGGGCACGTCCAGGGGGTAGTGCGCGCCCCCCACCCTCGTGGCCAGGGTGTGGCCCCCCTCTAGAACTTCTTTCGCCCAATATTTTTTATATATTCTGAAACGTGCTCCCGTGAAGTTTAAGGCTTTTGGAGATGTGCAGAAGAGGTCTCTAATATTTGCTCCTTTTCCAGCCCAGAATCCCAGCTGCCGGCATTCTCCCTCTTCATGTAAACCTTGTAAAATAAGAGGGAATAGGCATAAGTACTGTGGCATAATGTGTAATAATAGACCATAATGCAATAAATATCGATATAAAAGCATGATGCAAAATGGACGTATCAGCAACCCGTTCAAAACTCTACGGCTGCGGCAGCGATAATTTCCGGGTCGGCGGCGGCCGGGGTAGGAGGCCCCGGCTCAGGTACTGATGAATCTTATGGATAGGATGACAACCCTATTAACTGCCGTGGTTAACCCCGCGGATCAGGCTCAACATGATGCAGAAGTGGCACGGTCACGTGAGGAGGTAGCACAAGCCAAGGAAAACCTAGCAACGGAGGACGTCAGGATGGCTGCAAAGTGGGCGGCTTTGGATGCTCGGGCTCAGCAGATTCAATCAGAGGCTTTCCAGCTTACGATGGATTTGAACGCATCAAATGAGGTTATGAGGAGAAGGCACCAGAAAACTCAATTCTGTCTGCCTCAGACTTATGATCCTAGAAACCTCTTCCGCACATCCGGTGCAGGCCGTAGCAACCCGCCGGAGGTAAACCGGGTTGCAACACCCGGGGCAGGAATGTCGGTGCAACCACGGGTGATGGAACCTCCTCGTATGAATACTTCTCCACCCCATTATGTACCAACACCACCGGGTCATTATTCTAACCCTTTGGAGAACATGATCGCTGCGACGACGTGATTGGCGGCTCTCCCGGCAGAGGGCGACTCTCCGACAGCAATTGAAACCTGAAGGGTTGTCGGCTTTCGGGTTCCGGCAGACCCTTGAGGTTCGAACACTGGGGTGCGCGCGGAGATCTCTCCCCTACCGATCTACGTCTGATCCTCTTGTGCGAACTAAGATGAAAATGATGAACAACACAAGGGACATGATGTTTATACTGGTTCAGGCCACCGTTGTGGTGTAATACCCTACTCCAGTGTGTGGTGTGGAGGATTGCCTCTGGGGCTGATGATGGACAGTACAAGGGAAGAACAGCCTCGCGAGAGGTGTTCTTGAGCTGGTGCGACGAACTGCTAGGGTGAGTTCAGTCGCCTCTCTCTCTCTGCTAGGGTTTTACTAGATTTCCAGCTGTCCTTTGGGTGTCTAGATGTCTCTACTCTATGGTGGCTAGCTCTATTTATAGAGGCCCTGGGCCTCTCCCCAAATAATGAGCGGGAAGGGCGCCAACAATTGGCCATTTCGAAGGGGAACATCTAGTACAAGTTATCCTAACCAAAGGTGGTCTTCGGCTGCCAAAAGCACTGGCGATGACGCCGTCTTGGGCTCCACGGTGACCTCCGTCCTGCCGTCCGGCTGGTCTTGGTCTTGTTGCACCGGAATGGTAACCTTTGCATGATGCCTTGGCCTGTGCTTGCCCACTTTGCACCAAAGGGGAAACAAGGACACTGCGCAAGCCGGCGCCCGCCTGGCACCCGCCTGGTCTCGATCATCATGGCTTGCGTCACGGGTTCCTCGCGAGGTACCCCTGCCTTGATCTCTCCGCCTCCTCGCGAGCCTGCCGGATGAGGCTGCCTCTGAGGAAGCTTCCTGTCGTCCGCCCCACGAGGCTTGGCCCCTCGCGAGGGTCTTGAGCTTGAGCTGATGAAGATGGGCCACGCTGGGCCCCCACTTGAGCCACGCTGCGGGCCGCAGGCAGGCAAGTCTAGGGACCCCCGTTCCCAAAACGCCGACAGTAGCCCCCGGGCCCAAGGCGCGCGCAGGCTTGGCTTAGCAGAGAAGCGAAGGGGCAAGCACGAAGCGCCACGAGCCCTCACAGCCTGCGTCCTTGGGCGCCGTGTGGCGATTGATTGGGCATGGGCGTCTGCACTTCCCACGACGCCTTGCTACGCGCCCGGCTAAGTGGACCTGTAGTTGCACACAGTTGTTCCTCCTTTGGCTGCCCGCTCGCCTCCTACCTTTCCTCTTCTCTGAGCTCCAACCTCCGCCGCCAATCCGGCTTGAGCTCTTCCCCTTCCCCAACGCCATGGCACCGACAAAGAAGGGAAGGGGGGAGAAGCCTGCGCCTTCGTCCTGCGCACTTCCAGCGGCGGCCCCCGCCGTCGATCGGTCAATCATACTCAACCCGGAAGCCTTGGACAAGGTCCACTCCACCCTCGCTTCCATCATCAACGAGTGCGGCCGGACCACAGTTTAGCCCGCACACCATGCCTTTCTTGCTAGGACCGTCACGGTGGTCCGATTCTTCGTCGACGCCCTATGGGCGGGTCTGGTTCCCCCTTTTCTGCTTTCTTCAATGTTGTGCTCTCCCATTATCAGATCCACATGATGCACCTCGGGCCGGAGTCCATTACCCTCCTGGCTGTCTTTGCTTTTGTGTGCGAGGCGATGATAGGCATCCCTCCTTCTGTTGCCCTGCTGCGCCACTTCTTCTCCTTGTGCCTGAGCGATCCCACTCAGTGCTCGGGGTGTGTAAGCTTCTTCGCCGCGCCCGAGACGGCTGCTTCAGGGATTGACTTCGGCCTTCCGCCTTCTCAGGCCAGGTTCAGAGAGCGGTGGCTGTACGTGGACGTCAGGGTGCCCAGCCCCTTGCTCTCGCACCCGACCTTGCCTGCTGTTCCCAACCCAGGCTGGGGTCATGAACCGCTCGCGAGCCCCCGGCTCGCTTTCGTTTGGCGCCGCTTCAAAAGTTTGAGGGCACACAATGTGACAGCGCCCAAGGTGGTGAGGGACTTCCTTCTGTGCTACATTGCTCCTCTCCAGCACCACTCTCGCCGGATGTGGGACTTTGCGGGGCACAGAGACCGCATGCGGCTTCAGGAGGAGGATTTGGCGCCCGAAGTGCTATGGACATTGCTTCGGGTCTTGACTGGTGATCCTTCCCCAGGCAGCCTACGGAGCGGTGGCGTCCTTCTTGGGGGCCGATTTCGTGAAGCAGATGCCCAGCTTCGACGAGTGGGGGCTGCGCCCGGCTGGCCTCACGGGGCCACGCGAGAACCCAGTTGTCGTGGTTTCTCCCCCATCGCCCACAGCGGTCCCTCCCCAGGCGACAAAGCAGGAAGAGAGCCGGCCGGAGCTGAGGTGGCTGATGTTGAGGTCGTGGTGCCGCGTGAAGCCTCAAAGGCGGCGTCTCCCAAGGCCCGCCCTGGGGTGGCGGTTGATGCAGGGTTTTGGCCTTCGGCTCCCGAGGCTGGGGCTCCCGAGCCCCCAGCTGTTCTTCGCGAGGCGACGCCCGACGGTGCCCCCAAAGCTGACTCCTCCGGCGCCGACAATCCTGAGGCTTCTTCTGCGCCCCAGGCCGACCCCCGCCCCAGGCGCTTGGGTCAGTTTCGTGTAGACTTCGAGGCCCTCCACAAGAGGAAGGAGGCCTCACGCGGCAGCGACCGCCCTTGCCGCTTGTCGAAGCGCAGGAAGTACTTTGCCATGGACGAGTAAGCCCTCTTCTTTCCCTGCTCACTTGCTCTGTTATCCTTGAGGCTGATCGTGGCCCTTCAGGTCCCGCCTTGCTGAGTCCGTCGAGTCGACCCAGGAGCCAGTCCTGGCAGCTTCGCTCCCTTTGCTGGCTCCGGGTCCGCTGAGCTCAGGTGGCGCCCTCGCCGCTGGACCGGTGGGTGGAGTGATCTGCTCCATAGGGCGCCTCGAGCTTGCTCGCCCGATGCCCTTTCTTCGCGAGTCTTCTTGGGGCGCGTCAGGCTTGCCCCGTGCCCCTTCTCTGCTCATAGAAGGCGAATGGCTGAGGTCTGTCCTTGGCTCCTCCTTCGTGGGTGGATCGATGCCGAGCCAGACTCTCAGGGCGGTCCATCCGGCGACGGCTGGGGCGGCAGCCCCCTTCCCCACGCCTGGAGGGGGCTTACCGCCCCGGGCCCTTTGCATGCTCCAGCGGAAGAGGGTGATGTGGAAGAGGTGCTCAGGCATGCTCGGGAACGTCGTGCCCTTCATGAAGAGTTCCTCCAGGGGGCGGCGGATGTGGTGAGCCGGACCGGGGCAGAGCTTGCTGACGAGGATGCGCGCCTCGAGGCTGAAGGTTTGCACCTTGCTGTGGAGAAGTGCAAACTAAAGGTTGCCGTAGCCCTCGCGCGTCATCAACGTGATCTTGACAACACGAAGGCTAAGGCGTCGCTGGCAGCTTCGCGGGAGGCCTGCTCACTGGCCATTGAGGAGGCTCGGGAGGCAGAACGGCGGCGCAAGGATGCGGAGGAGCGCGTACGGGAGCTCCAAGCCTGGAGCAATTCCCTGGAGCAGCAAGTGGAATTGCGCCAGGCGGCCCTTGAGTCGATGGGGGCGGCCTCTGTCGACCGGGTGGAGCTTCTGAAGCGCCAGGAGGTGCTGACACTGGAGGCCGCCGAGCGCAACCTTGACCTTGAGCGGTTGGAGACGAGGGAGCGCCTGGTGGCCCAGGCGGAAGATTATGTTGCCGTGCGTGAAGCCCGAGCCCAGGAAGAAGTCGATCGCCGCGTGGCGGAAGCTCGCTCGGCCCTCGAGCACGAACACGGGACGAGGTTGGGGCTGATCAAGGCCAAGGCCGAGGGCAGGACCGCAGCCCTCAGGGCCAAACTAACCGAAGCAACACGGCGTGCGGAGTCCTCCGCAGCCACCCTGGACGCGGCGCAGGTGGAGTTGTCCTCTTCCCGGGCCAAGCAGCTTCTTCTTCAACAGAGGGTCGATGACGCCGAGGTCGTCGCGCAGCAAAGTGAGGACGAGCTCCGTCGGCGGCGGGTTCTGGAGCATGTGCATGCCCCCATGCTTCAAACACTCTGAGAGAGGGCCAACACAGCTTTGGGCTATGTCTGCGAGGCTGCTTCTAGGGAGCCGCTCGAGGTCAACTACGCCGGCAACCTCCAATTTTTCATTGATGTGGTGACGCTTCTGGAGAACCGGTCCGAGAGATCCCGCTAGCTTGTCGAAGAGAGGAGCTGAGCCTTGCTCGGGCGTGCCTTCTCCCATGTCTTCAGCTATCTGCGGGACAGGGACCCCCACTCCGACTTCGATGCTGCCATCGCACCCGTGCCCATGGCTGTCCAAGGTGACCTGGCGCGGTGGGTGGAGGACAACGTGGACGCCCTCGTCAGGGCCTTCGCGTCTGATGACGATGGCGTGGTCGTGGGCGCCAATGACAGCGACGTTGTGGACGATCCTGGCAATGATGGGGATGCTGGCGGTGGTGGTGACAATGTCAACGACGCTAGTGACGCTTCCGAGGGCGCCCTAGAAGACGTGGTGAGTGATATGTCCGACTGACCGCATGTCTCCATAGTTTAACCTGCATGAAGAAGACTCGGGCTTGGCCCTGAAGAATATAAGAGCATTTTGGGAGGGGAGGCCCCTCATGTAAAGATTTGTAATCCGTACTCTGGTGAGCATAACGTTATGCGTGAGTTTAGTAGCTAGCCCGGTGATGGTTCGGTTGATTCGTTTACCTTCCGGCCCTGGCGTGCCCTGAGCCGGCCTGTGGGGGGATGCTACGCCTCCGGCGTCCCACGGTTAACCTGCTGATCCTGTGACGAGGACCTCCGGAGAGGGTGTGGAGACAAATGTCCTGGCTGTGGGCGTGCCTGGCCCGACCGGGCTCACGAGGAGCTCATGAAGGGGGGGGCAGCTGACGCTAGCTTGGGGCGTAAATCCGAAACCAGAACGCGAGAGATTGCTCGAAAGAGACACCCCCTCCCCGAATGCACGCAAGCTTCAAACTCAAATCCAACTTAAATCCAATCCAAAGAAACTTGCCGACATGGAAGAAGCAAAAAAGCAAAAAGGCAGAAGAAAGGCAAAAAATGCCGCGTCTGGCACCTAGTCTAGTCTTCGGCGTCTTCTCACCAGTGCGGAGCTAAGTGCTGCCACAGGGCGTGGGCGGGAGCCCCGGGGCCTGAGGCCGGCGCTCCTGAGACTCCGGGGCGTGTACAGCCCCACTCCTTATTACGTGAGAGTGTCACGGGGCGGCGAGCTTCACAGGCACTGGGCCTTCTTCACAGATACTGGCCTTGCTTCATATCGCCAAACGAGGGCCCCCCTTGCGCCTCACTCTGTCGCCATTGACGGTGACCGGAAACCAAGGACGACGCCAATGGGGTAGAGCGGTCGTCAGCGGTTCCCCCGACGACCACGGGTCCTCCGCTGGGGGTAGGCCATGGGGCACCTCCCCGGCAGAGGGCCTACCTCCTGAGAAAATCTTGACCCGACCGCCGCGAGGGTGAGCCTGGATCTCGGCCCCTTTCCTGCAGCCCCCTACACCCTCCTCCCAAGGGATAAGACGCTGCAGCGTTGGGCAGCCATCCGCTGCGGCGACCTATACCTCATGCGACCCATGGTTAGCGTAAGCTTGCTCCTGAGGGATGAGTGGTACCCGATAGATGCTGCTGTCGGTGCGATTGTCGATGCTCTCTTGGGGTTCCTGAAAGAGCTCGGCTTTCGGCGCCTCCTTGTCCCAGCCGGGCCCGAGGAACGAGCCGTGACCTTCTTCTAGCTCGCGCCCTTGATCCACCATGCGGGGTACATAGGCCTCCGGGGCGACCACCTCGTGGACCTCGCTGCAGCGCCCCGCATGCCAAACAGTCTGGCTTGGGGCGTCGCCTTGTGTGTGATGACGTGGTGGTCCGCCGAGCCCAAAGGCCGCAGCGTGCATCCCTTCGTTGGCCTGCGGAAGGGCCAGCGCGATCTGCCACCCGGTGCCGCCGGAGGTGTTGGCGCCGGACCGCCCCTGGGGCCCGCGTGAAATCGCGTGGGCGCGCATAATGCCATCATGCGACCTGTCCTGGATCTGGGGTGGCAGCTGGATGCAGAAAGGGGGCGCCCCTGAGGCGGCGGTGTCCAGGAGCTCGGCCACTCGCTCCAACAACACGTCGCAGCCGCCTTCCAGCAAGCGGCACCGTAGTAGCTCTCGGGCCACCGTGAGCGCGGCCCTGGAGTTCGCCTGCTCCCGTTGGGTGTATGGTGCCGTGGCAGCGGCGTGGTTCGAGGCCCTTGCTGCGGCCCGCACCTGCCGTGGCATGAGAGCAGGCGGCGTCTGGCCGCGTTGCCCGCGCCCCGCAGCACCCTGCGGAGCACGAGCTGCCTGAGGCGCAAGGTTGAGGGCGCCCTGAGACGGCGACACGGCATGGGTGGGCCACGTCGCCCAGCAGTTGGCGTTGGTAGCCGGGTTGCTTAACATCTGGGTGGAGAAGCACTGGAACGCGACACGGAGGAAGGAGGACTCCGGCGCACCCCTATCTAGCGCGCCAAATGTCAGGTTTCGGGTTCCGGTAGACCCTTGAGGTTCAAACACTGGGGTGCGTGCGGAGATCTCTCCCCTACCGATCTACGCCCGATCCTCTCGTGCGAACTAAGATGAAAATGATGAACAACACAAGGGACACGATGTTTATACTGGTTCAGACCACCGTTGTGGTGTAATACCCTACTCTAGTGTGTGGTGTGAAGGATTGCCTCTGGGGCTGATGATGGACAGTACAAGGGAAGAACAGCCTCGCGAGAGGTGTTCTTAAGCTGGTGCGATGAACTGCTATGGTGAGTTCAGTCGCCTCTCTCTTTGCTAGGGTTTTACTAGATTTCCAGCCGTCCTTCGGGTGTCTAGATGTCTCTACTCTATGGTGGCTAGCTCTATTTATAGAGGCCCTGGGCCTCTCCCCAAATAATGAGCGGGAAGGGCGCCAACAATTGGCCATTTCGAAGGGGAACATCTAGTACAAGTTATCCTGACCAAAGGTGGTCTTCGGCTGCCAAAAGCACTGGCGATGACGCCGTCTTGGGCTCCACGGTGACCTCCGTCCTGCCGTCCGGCTGGTCTTGGTCTCGTTGCACCGGAATGGTAACCTTTGCCTGATGCCTTGGCCTGTGCTTGCCCCCTTTCCACCAAAGGGGAAACAAGGACACTGCGCAGGCCGGCGGCCGCCTGGCGCCCGCCTGGTCTCGATCGTCATGGCTTGCGTCACGCGTTCCTTGTCCGCCTCCTCGCGAGCCTGCCGGATGAGGCTGCCTCTGAGGAAGCTTCATGTCATCCACCCCATGAGGCTTGGCCCCTTGCGAGGGTCTTGGGCTTGAGATGATGAAGATGGGTCGCGCTGGGCCCCCACTTGAGCCACGCCGCGGGCCGCAGTCATGCAAGTCTGGGGACTCCTGTTCCCAGAACGCCGACAAGGGTCAGAGAACTTCTTCACATGGCTCTGGCGGAGCAGGAGGCATATTCTTATACTCGAGATAGGGTTCATTTGACCCCTCACCCAAGCCGAAGCCCGAGTTATAGCAGGCACATAGATTCAGCAGCCGTTTCAAGCAACGCCCGGCGCCGTGACCAGCCACGCAGGCATGAATCGGCGCGTAATGGAGCTCCCAACTTGGTTGACCAGGACAGGATATGCCAAGGGGCTGAGAAGGCGGCTCAGCAGGCTGCTTACAAGTCTTTTCCGGTTCATCCGATGATTTCTATTCAGGCAGGGGTGACCAGAAGGACCGGAGGTGTCCCTTGCTTGGTACCAGCTCCGCGTAATGAGCGTTTGCCCAAGGATTTCAAGGGGCCTCAAAAGGTGCCTAATTACACTGCCGATTTACAGCCATGGGCATGGATTGAAAGCTATGAGATGGCCATGGAACTACTAGAGGTCAGTGACGCGGCAATGGCCAAGTACTTCACCATGATGTTGGATGGAACGGCCCGCATGGTTGAAAGGGCTGCCACCTAATTCCATTGGTTCATGGGCAGAGTTTAAAGCATGGTTTATTCAGAATTTCAAAGACACATGCAAGCAGTCCATGTCAATTGTGGATTTGACTAATTGTAAGCAAGAGGAAGGTGAGTCCATGACCCATTGGGTGCGCCGGGTCAAAGCCATAATACATTCATCTGATAAGATGGATGCCGGCTCTGCAGTCTTAATGTTGGAGAAAAATTGTCGTTTTACGCCTCTGAGACAGAAGCTGGGCGGCTCCAGTGCGATTGTAATGACATGGGCCAGCTAATGGTGGCTCTAGTAAAGTACGCCGACTCTGATAGTACCAAGGATCCTGAGTCTGACGATGAGAAGACAGGGAGGGGCCGGAAAGAAGAACGGCAATGCTAAGGGTCATCAGCATAACCCGGCGAATCAAGGAGGCAATAATAAGCGTAGGGCTGATGGTAGCTCGGAGTTTGTGGCTAATGCGCAAGGCAACACTTAGCGACGTAAGGGGAGACCACCTCCTCGGTCCGGCGGGTCAGGTCCCAAACTTGAGCAGCTGTTAAATGAGCCATGTCCAAGGCACGGTACTCAGCAGAAACCGAGCACTCACCTATGGAATGACTGTACAATCATGAAGGCTTTCAAGAACTCTAACATGTTCAACGGAAATCATGGGCCAGGAGGCGGTTTTCATGGCCCGGGCGGCGGTTCAAATTCCAACTTTCAAGGCTCTTAAGGAAATCAGGTGGCTATAATCAGCAATCTGGCCAAGGAGGTCAGCAGCAGCAGCAGTCTGGATATCAGAGCAATCCAAAGCAGTTGAATAGTGGACAATATCATGTGTTCACCACCAGTTTGTGCAGACGAGACCAGAAGCTTCATAAGAGGGTTGTGAATGCTCTTGAGCCGGCAGTCTCTCGTTATTTGAGATGGTCTGAACAGCCTATTCTATGGAGTAGGGAAGATCACCCTCCCCGGGTTGACAATTCGGGTCACCTGGCCGTGGTGGTGGCACCTCAGGTAGGTAGATATAGATTCACTAAGGTGCTCATGGACGGAGGCAGTAGCATCAACATCCTCTATTATCATACTTTCCGTCGCATGGGGTTGACTGACAAAAATCTTAAGACGTCCAACACTGTTTTCCATGGAGTGGTGCCTGGTAAGTCAGCATACCCAGTGGGTAAGATTGAACTGGAAGTAGCCTTTGGAGATGAGCATAATTCTAGGGCTGAGAAGTTAACTTTTGAGGTGGTCAAAATCAAGAGCCCGTATCATGCCATGTTTGGCCGACCGGCTTATGCCAAGTTCATGGCATGGCCGTGTTATGTTTATTTGCAGCTTAAAATGTTAGGTCATAAGGGCACCATTGCAGTGCATGGGAGTCGGAAGATAGCCTTGGAATGTGAGGAAGGCGATGCTGCTTACCCTTAATCTGTTTGTGCAACAGAGGAGTTGAAGTTCTACAAGGACAATGTTGACCCGGCGGACATGACGTATTTGAAAAAGTCGACTACAGAACATGAGCCAGTGCTGAAGTTTAAATCGGCTGATGACACCAAGCTTGTCGATTTTGTTCCAGGTGACTCATCTAAGCAGTTCAATATCAGTGCTAATGTAGATCCCAAATAGGAAAGCGTGCTCATCAAGTTCATCCGTGAGAACTGGGCCATCTTTGCATGGAAACCTTCTGACATGCCGGGTGTACCGAGAGAACTTGCTGAGCACACTCTCAATATTGATCCAAAATTTAAACCGGTCATGCAGTTTCTTCAGCGGTTCAATGACGAGAGGCGCAAGACCATTGGTGAGGAAGTGGCCCGGCTCTTGGCGGCCGGGTTCATTATTGAAGTTTTTCATCCAGAATGATTGGCTAACCCGGTGCTCGTTCTTAAAAAGAACGACACCTGGCGTATGCGTGTGGATTACACGGACTTAAGCAAGGCTTGTCCGGCTGATCCATTCGCTCTCCCTCGTATTAATCAAATCATTGATGCTACGGCGGGTTATGAGCGTTTGAGCTTTTTGGATGCTTATTCTGGTTATCATCAGATCAAGATGGCAATTAAGGACCAGGAGAAGACGGCTTTTATTACTCCGCTCGGAGCCTTCTGCTATGTGTCTATGCCTTTTGGGCTTAAGAGTGCCCAGGCGAGTTATCAGCGATCTGTGCAGAACTGTCTTCACAATCAGATTGGGCGTAATGTTCATGATTATGTGGACGATATTGTGGTCAAGTCCATAGAGAAGTAGACCTTGATAGATGACCTAAAGGAAACCTTTGATAACCTCTGGGTCTACAAGATGATGCTTAACCCGGCTGAGGGAGTCCTGGATTAGGGGGTGTTCGGATAGCCGGACTATACCTTCAGCCGGACTCCTGGACTATGAAGATACAAGATTGAAGACTCCGTCCCGTGTCCAGAAGGGACTTTCCTTGGCGTGGAAGGCAAGCTTGGCGATACGGATATGAAGATCTCCTACCATTGTAACCGACTCCATGTAACCCTAACCCTATTCGGTGTCTATATAAACCGGAGAGTTTTAGTCCGTAGGACAACATACACATCAACAATCATACCATAGGCTAGCTTCTAGGGTTTAGCCTCCTCGATCTCGTGGTAGATCTACTCTTGTACTACCCATATCATCAATATTAATCAAGCAGGACATAGGGTTTTACCTCCATCGAGAGGGCCCGAACCTGGGTAAAACTTCGTGTCCCTTGCCTCCTGTTACCATCCAGCCTAGATGCACAGTTCGGGGCCCCCTACCCGAGATCCGCCGGTTTTGACACCGACATTGGTGCTTTCATTGAGTGTTCCTCTGTGTCGTCGCCGTCAGGCTTGATGGCTCCTACGATCATCAATGGCGATGCAGTCCAGGGTGAGACCTTCCTCTCTGGACAGATCTTCGTCTTCGGCGGCTTCGCACTGTGGGCCAATTCACTTGGCCATCTGGAGAAGATCAAAAGCTATGCCCCTGGCCGTCAGGTCAGATTTGGAAATTTAAACTACACGGCTGACATCCGCGGGGACTTGATCTTAGACGGATTCGAGCCACTTCCAAGCGCGCCGCACTGTCCCGACGAGCATGATCTAGCTCTACCGCCGAATAGTGCCCTGGAGGCCGCACCCGCATCGGCTCCGATCCTTAATTCGGAGCCAACTGCGCCGATCGAGGATGGGCGGTTGGACGCCGCCTCGGGGGCTGTGATCCCAATGGCGATTGAGCCGAACACCAGCCCCGTACTCTGCGAGACTCATGACTCCAAGGAGCCGGACTCCTCTCCGGACTCCGAACCCTCCACGCCCTGCCAATTGGATCCGATTGGGCGCCAATCATGGAGTTCACTACCGCGGACATCTTTCAGCACTCGCCTTTCAGCGATATCCTAAAGTCACTGAATTCTCTCTCTTTATCATGAGAGCCCTGGCCAGACTACGGTCAGCAAGATTGGGATGCGGACAATGAAGAAATTGAAAGCCCACCCACCACCCACTTTGTAGCGATTGTCGACGATCTAACCGACATGCTCGACTCCGAAGGCATCGACAGTATGGACGTCGATGAAGGAGACGATGAAGAACCAACGCCTATTGGGCCCTGGAATGCCACCTCGTCATATGACGTATACATGGTGGACGCACCAAAAGATGACGACGAGGAGCGGAAGGACGCACCGAAGGCTTGTTCCCTTGAAAAGCAGTCAAAACGGCAACGCAAGCGCCGCCCCAAATCCCGCCTCGACAGAAATAGCGATCACACAGACCCAGCACTGGAGCAGGGCGAACCGCTGCCGGACAACGGCAATCCGGATAATCAAACCGAACAAACAAATCCTATCAAGGATAATGGTCCGGACGACATAACGCCGGACAGACACCCTGAGTAGCAGACTGCCCATAAAAGGCTTGCTGCCACTGCGAGGAGCCTGAAAAAGCAGAAGCAAAGGCTCAAGGCCGCGCAAGACACACTCCAATTCAGATGGAGTAAAATACTTAGCACTGCAGCAAGGTATGGCGACAGTCGCCCCTCCAAGAGCTACCCAAAGCGGAAGCTGCTACCCGAATTCGATGAGGAGGCATCAGAACCCCCACAACCAAATATCAAAGCAGCCACCTGGTTGGATAAACGACCCCCCTACCAACACAGAGCGGCATACAACGCCGCTCACAATACAATACGCGACCCATGCGAGGGCTCGCACCCAAAGGACGGTGCAACCAGATCCATCTATGGACCACACAAGCGTGCCCCAGCATACAATGCAACACAAACATCCGAACAACGCGGTACACCCAGCTACAGGGGTGCCGTACATCCCCTATGTTTCACCGATGAGGTACTGGACCACGAATTTCTAGAGGGATTCAAGCCCGTAAACATAGAGGCATACGACAGAACAACAGACCCTGGGGTCTGGATTGAGGACTACATCCTTCATATCCATATGGCTCGAGGAGACGATCTCCACGCCATCAAGTACCTACCCCTCAAGCTCAAAGGGCCAGCTCGTCACTGGCTCAAAGGCCTCCCTGAAAGCTCCATTGGAAGTTGGGAAGAGCTTGAAGACGCCTTTCGAGCAAATTTTCAAGGGACTTATGTCCGACCTCCGGATGTGGACGATTTGAGTCATATAAATCAACAGCCCGGAGAGTCAGCCCGAAAGCTTTGGAACAAGGTTCTTACTAAAAAACCAGATTATCAACTGTCCGGACGCCGAAGCCTTGGCAGCTTTCAAGCATAGCGTCCGTGACGAATGGCTCGCCAGACACCTCGGCCAAAATAAACCGAGAATGATGGCCGCATTAACGAACCTCATGACCCGCTTTTGCGCGGGTGAGGACAGCTGGCTAGCCAGATGCAGCACCAGCGACCCCAGTACATCTGAAGTTAGAGATGGAAACGGGAAATCACGGCGCAACAGCAATAAAAAATGCCGGAATAAAGAGGACAGCACGAAGGGCACGGCAGTAAATGCCGGATTCAAAAGCTCTCGGCCAGGTCAAAAGCCGCCCCCTAAAGGCACCAGGGATGAACTGTCCAGCCTCAACAAAATTCTGGACCAAGTATGCCAGATCCATAGTACCCCTGGTAAACCCGCTAATCATACCCACAGAGAATGTTGGGTCTTCAAGCAGTCCGGCAAGCTCAACGCCGTGCACAAGGGGGAGGATACACCAAGTGAAGACGAGGACGAGCCCCCCAAGCAAGACATGGGGGAACAAAAGAAATTTCCACCCGAAGTCAAAACAGTAAACGTGTTACACGTGATCAAGGGAAAACACAACGCGACACTCCTAGGAAAATATACCCAAGTGCCTATCACCACGGAGTCCTGCCACTGGTCGTCTCAACCGATCACTTTCGACGATCGCGATTACTCAGCAAGTATCCGGCACGCAGGATGGGCTGCCCTGGTGTTAGACCCAGTAATTGGAGGATATCACTTCACACGAGTCTTGATGGACGGTGGCAGTAGCCTAAACCTAATATATCAGGATACAATCCACGGGATGGGGTTAGACCCAACAGAAATTCGCCATAGCAATACTACCTTTAAAAGGAGTAACGCCAGGCCCAGGGGCTCGTTGTACGGGCTCCCTCCTACTACAAGTTATATTTGGCTCCCCCGATAACTTCCGTCGCGAGCATTTAAATTTCCACATCGCTCCATTTCAAAGTGGCTATCAAGCACTGCTCGGGCGCGAAGCTTTCGCTCGCTTTAATGCAATACCACACTACGCCTTCCTCACACTCAAGATGCCCGATCCACGTGGCATCATTACAGTGCACGGAAATATCAAGCGATCTCTGCGCGCCGAAGAGAGTGAGGCTGCCTTGGCAGCCGCACATTAAAGGCGCCCGGACCAGCGAAAGCATCCAATAGGTCGTCAAGACCTCAGACACAACCAATCAAGTCCGGCGCTGCTACTTATACCGAATAAATGGTTACACCCCTATTTGTCAATACAAGGGGCTCAATACGCACAGACAACTGGCAATTTCTTCTCATCTTGAATTATACATGGTTTCTTTAACAAACTATCTTTTTGCACGACTACCTTTTTATCTAAATTCCTCTCTTTTACAGACGATCATCGTGCTACACCCGTCCTGGATACGGCACAACGGAGACACAGGCGCAGACGTGCAGTAGGGACCCGCTCCAAGGATTCTTTTTAGATTAAGACCCTGCGTAAACCTTTTTTACTGTCTTTTGTTGATACATATCCACCATTGAAAAGGATGCTGACATCTTGGCATGTGGCCACGCCAGAACAATGCACGTACCTGGACACAAGGGGCTTCTTACAAAGGCCATTATTTAGGCCCGGTTTATACCACAAAGACCGAATACCTTAGGGAGTGTTCGGCGTCGCGAGTTTGGCCCTATATGCATCAGCTCTGAATCATTGTCTTTGGTCAAATGTTGGGTTTTCCCGGCTCCTGTGTTTTGGTGCCTTACGTTCCACTTTACCGGCTAAGGTAGCACCAGGAGAACTACTGCGATTTTGCCCTGGTTCATCCGGACGAGCACCTCAGTAGAGAAAACCAAAAACTGACTGTCATGATATAGCGTGAGACTGGTCAACCACTCGATGACCTGTGGGAATGTTAGAATTCCTCCGCTTTAACGAAGGGCCGTTTTCCGGCCAGGCATGTACGCACCCCGAGATCGGGAGAGTGCGGAGCCACCAGGGGCTATCTAGTAACCCCACTGTCAAACTCCTATGGCTAACTGAAAGTGTTCAAGCATTATAGTCCGGTTGCCTCGCTCGCTCCGCTATCACCTCCTCAATAGGACCAAGACGTTGGGTTAAGTGTGAACACGTGTTTTTGCGAGCACCTCCGCATTATATGCGTGGGGGTTGAAGCCGACGACTACAATCTTTCAGGTTATACACATGTATACAAAAACGGCCGCCCAGGAGGCATCATATTACTTTCAGGCAAAAGTATAAAATAGCCTTATAAACATTTATAAAAGCATTTCGCTTACAATGAGATTACATATCACTCAAACATAATATTTTTTGAGCACTGGGTCTCTACCAAACGGGCACCCTCAAGAACTTCTTCAAAGTAGTGCTCAGCAGCCTATCGACCTATGGCCGAATCCCGCGCTGCAACATTGGTAGCATCCATCTCCACCCAGTATGCCTTGACACGGGCAAAGGCCATCCGTGCGCCCTCTATGCATGCCAACCTCTTCATCGCATCAATGCGCGGCACCACATCAAGTAACTGCTGCACCAAGCTGAAATAGTTATTCGGTTTCGACCCTTCCGGCCATAACTGATCCACAACAGACCTCATGGAGAGTCTGGCCAACCTATTTAGTTCGGCCCATTCGGCTAATTGGTCAGTCAATGAAATCAGACGCTCGGGGGAATGGAATTATCTCCAAAATAGTTGATCTACTTCACGGTCCGTCTGACCCTGGAAGTACTTGGCCGCATCGGCAGCGCTCGCCGCCAAATCCATATACACATCCTCCGAACTCCATAGCTGATCCAGAGGGGCATACCATGGATCTCCGAACTTCCTCCGCAACATAAAGGATTTCCCAGCTACAATATCCCCGGCTTCCCGCAGCTCCTCCTTCTTTGCCCTCATAGCAGAGCGGAGGTCTTTTCTCGTCGTAGCAGCCTTCTCAAGGTCCGATGCCTTTGCCTGGTTTTCCTTTTCAATAACCCGGCAACGGTCGGCGGCGGCTTTTAATTCTATGGCCATCTTGGCCATCTTGTCTCGGCTCTCGCCATGTGCGGCCTTCTCGGCTTGCAACTCTTCGGCCGCCTTCAAGGCAGCCGCATTTCCCAACCTCGCTTGTTCCTTGGCTCGGGCAAGTTCTGCCCACAAGGCTTCAATAGTGGCAGCTCCATCTGCAGTCACAACATATTAAAGATGCTGGCATCATACTGCTCTTCCTATTGTGGCGTTTACCAGATAATGACACTTACCCTGTGCCTCGTCAAGCCTTTTGTTAACAAGCTCGATGTCAGCGTATGCCGCATCCACCTGCCATTCTAAATGGGCGAACTCGCTAGTCCGGCTAGCCACCGGAGCTTCCATCACCTGCACATAGAGGCAGTATGGTTATTACCTGGGAATATGATCCTCTGTTCGTTGTCGTTTCTGACGACAACCAGAGTCTCAGGGGCTACTATCTACACAGGGCACACCTAGCATGTGCAGGACTATCATACATTCTTTTACGTACCTCAAAGCCTGTCAGTAGACTCATAAAAGCTTCATGCAATCCGCTTTCGGCGGACAATATTCTCTCCATCACCGTATTCATCAGCACACGGTGTTCATCTGAGATGGCCGCTCGCCCCACCAACTCCCTCAGAATATCCGATCGCACACTAGATGGTGTCGGACTCTTTTGTCTGCTCTCTTCGGGAGCCGGACACGGGGAGCTTCGGGGGTCAATGGGATTATCTTCTGGCCTCATCGAACTCGGAGAGGCCCTCCGCGACGACACTTCAGGGTCGCCCACTTCCTAAGCGGAGGAGTCCGGAGGAGGCGTTTCGCTCTCCATCATCTCTGGAAGAACATCCCCCGAAGACGAGCTCATTTGAGTGGGGCTAAGGCCCGAATTGCAAAAATATATGCGGCGGTTATCTTCTCAGAAGAAAAATATGGCATATATGTAATATTAAAGTATTTCAGGTCACTTACGACTCGCGGGAGAATTGATCCCCCCGCGGACTTTGTGCGGCAACGGCACCCCCAAGGTAGGACCCTCTGTGGGAGACTTCTTCTTCCGTTTGGAAGCTTCGGCTTCCGAATCCCCAGGCGCAGTCCTTTTCCTCTTTTGGTCGTCTTCCTTCATGGAGACGCTCGCTCCCTCGGCTAGAATGGGCAGCGTTGGGGGCCCGCGTCCGCCCGCATTATCCTCCACAGTATCTTCCTTCAAGGGCACCATGCAAGGTGCGGTCTGGAGCATCTTCTCCAATACCGGATTTTCCAAACCCTCAGGGAGGGGGGCCGAACACCGAATCAACTTCGCCTTTGTTAGTCAGTCCTGGTCAAAAGGCGAACTCTCAGAAATAACTTCGTAACAAAGGAGAGATAGTATGTTCGGCCGGAAGATGCCTTACCTGTTCGGCGGCACGGTTACTACTCAGGCCCACGTCCTCGGTGATTTCCGGACACTCCACCTGAGGTCCAAAGAATGACTTGTACATCTCCTCGTGCGTCAGGCCAAGAAAAATTTGAATGACACGCGGTCCCTCGGGATTGAACTCCCATAGGCGAAGAGGCCGGCGTTTGCAAGGCGGGACTTGACGAACCAACATAACTTGTATTACCGCAACCAAACTGAAATCTCCATTGAAGAGATCTCGAATGCGGCTTTGCAGTATAGGCACGTCCTTGGCTGGACCCCAGCTCAGACCTCTGCTGATCCATGACATCAGTTGTGGTGGAGGGCCCGAGCGGAAAACAGGGGCGGCCGCCCACTTGGCGCTTCTAGGAGTCGTGATGTAGAACCACTCCTGTTTCCACAATTCAGACACCTCTGGGATGGAACCTTTGGGCCACGGAGCTCCCATCATCTTGCGTATTGAGGCACCTCCACACGCTGCATGTTGCCCCTCGATCATCTTCGGCTTCACTTCAAAGGTCTTGAGCCACAGGCCAAAGTGAGGGGTAACCCGGAGGAAGGCCTCGCACATGACAACAAATGTCGTGATATGAAGAAAGGAGTCCGGAGCTAGATCATGGAAGTCTAGCCCGTAATAAAACATCAAACCCCTGACGAAAGGATCCAAAGCAAGGCCTAGACCTCGGACAAAGTGGGAGACGAACACGATGTTCTCGCTGGGTTCGGGGGTAGGGACGGCCTGCCCTCGGGGAGGCAGCCGATGCAAAATCTCGGCGGTCAGATATCTGGCCTCCCTCAACTTTTTGATGTCTTCTTCCGTGAGGGAGGAAGGCACCCATCGGCCTTGAAGGCTAGATCCGGACATGACTGAAGGTTCGGAACACCTGACCTGAACTTTGGGCGCTTGAGCTTGAGGTGGGAGAAGGATTCAATTGAGCACGGGAGGGAAAAATAAAAGCCCGGTCCCTTTATAAAGAGGGTGAATATCAAGCGTCCTCTCCGTGTCCGTTTGAACTTGCCTATAATCTAGGAGTCCTAGAAGCGGTTGGGTTACCCACGCCCGTATTGATGAGAATCCCGGAATAAGGGGACACGATCTCTGCTTTACCAAGACGTGCCAAGGAAACCGCCTCGCATGACGTGCTGAGGTGGGATAATGAAGCGACTCGGATAAAGGCTTGGCCGTGGTGTGTCACACTACGGAATACGTCAGCAGATTAGATTTGTGTAAATATTATTCTCTCTATGGAAATATGTGGAAACTTATTTTGCAGAGCCGGACACTATCTTGGTGTTCAAAATCTTATATGAAGTACTTGGAGGAGGAACCCGCCTTGCAATGCAGAAGACTATCTGCACGCCGGACTCGTCGTCATTGAAGCCTGGTTCAGGGGCTACTGAGGGAGTCCTGGATTAGGGGGTGTTCGGATAGCCGGACTATACCTTCAGCCGGACTCCGGGACTATGATGATACAAGATTGAAGACTTCGTCCCGTGTCCGGAAGGGACTTTCCTTGGCATGGAAGGCAAGCTTGGCAATACGGATATGAAGATCTCCTACCATTGTAACCGACTCTATGTAACCCTAACCCTATTTGGTGTCTATATAAACCGGAGGGATTTATTCCGTAGGACAACATACACATCAACAATCATACCATAGGCTAGCTTCTAGGGTTTAGCCTCCTCGATCTCGTGGTAGATCTACTCTTGTACTACCCATATCATCAATATTAATCAAGCAGGACATAGGGTTTTACCTCCATCGAGAGGGCCCGAACCTGGGTAAAACTTCGTGTCCCTTGCTTCCTGTTACCATCCAGCCTAGACGCACAGTTCGGGACCCCCTACCCGAGATCCGCCGGTTTTGACACCGACACCGGCCAAGTGTGTTTTTGGAGTACCAGCAGGCAAGCTTTTGGTGTTTCTGGTTTCTAATAGAGGCATCGAACCTAACCCGGAGAAGATCAAGGCAATCACTTCTTTGGCTAAGCCGGCGTGTATCAATGATGTTTAGCGTTTGGCGGCTCGTATTGCTGCTTTAAGCCGATTAGGTGAGAAGGCCATACCGCTATATCAGATGATGCAAAAGACAGACAATTTTGTCTAGAGTGATGCTGCTAATACTGCCTTTGAAGATTTGAAGAGACAGCTCGCTGAGCCGCCGATCCTTGCTGCTCCTATTGATAAGGAGCCATTATTATTATATGTGGCTGCTAACACACATGTTGTCAGTGTGGCTATTGTAGTAGAGCGCAAGGAGGCTGGCAAGGAATATCCGGTTCAACGGCCGGTTTACTACGTCAGTGAGGTGCTTATTGAATCCAAGCAAAGATATCCACACTAGCAAAAGCTTGTTTATGGGGTGTTCATGGCGAGCCGGAAGCTTAACCAATATTTTCAGGGTCATCCCATCACTGTGGTTAGTTCTGCTCCTTTGGGAGATATCGTTCAAAATAGAGAAGCCACATGACGAGTTGCCAAGTGGGCCATTGAACTTGGGCCTCATGATTTAAAGTATGTGCCACGCACTGCTATCAAGTCTCAAGTACTGGTGGACTTCATCAACGATTGGACAGAGCTGCAGATGCCTGAAGAGAAGCTGGACAACACATATTGGTCTATTCATTTTGATGGGTCCAGGCAATTAGAGGGCTCGGGGGCTGGAGTTGTTTTAGCTTTCCCTCGAGGTGACAACTTTTGTTATGTGCTACGGTTGATGTTTCCATGTACTAACAATGCAGCTGAATATGAGGCCTTGCTCCATGGTCTTCGGATGGCTAAGGAGATGAGCTTGGGCCGGGTAAGGTTCTTTGGCGACTCATATTTGGTGGCTCAACAAGTATCAGGCAAGTGGGATTCCAAAGATCCTCTCATGGCAGCTTATCGCCGTGAAGTTGATGCCATTGCTAGACACTTCAAGGGTTACCAAGTGGAACACATTGATTGCAGAAAGAATGAAGCGGCCGATGCTTTAAGCCGGTTGGGGTCTTAGCGTAAGCCGGTGCCACCTAACACTTTCTTAGATGTTCTGCATAACCCTTCTGTCAAGTTGCCTACGGAGGAAGACTTGGATGTTCCAGACCCGGAAGCACAATTGGTGGAGGCTCTTCACGTCATCCCAGATTGGACAGTGCCATATTTGGCTTATATGACCTGGGGTGAGCTGCTTGAGGATGAAACCTTGGCTAGACAGATAACCTAGCGGTCTAAATCATTAACAATTGCCAATGATGAGTTGCATCATCGCAATGTTACAAGGGCGTTTCAACATTGTGTTTCTCCTGAGGAAGGGCAAGAAATTCTTCGTGAAATTCATGAAGGAGATTGTGGCCATCAAGCCGGTTCAAAGTCCCTAGTAGCCAAAGCTTTCCGTCATGGATTTTATTGGTTGACGGCTCACGCTGATGCAGAGGATCTGGTCAGTAAATGTGATGGTTGCCAGAAATTTTCACGACGGGCTCACGTGCCGGCTCAAGAATTAAGGATTATTCCTATTACTTGGCCATTTGCGGTTTGGGGGCTCGACATGGTTGGGCCTTTCAAAAGGTCCAAGGATAAAAAACCTCACCTTTTGGTGGCGGTTGACAAATTCACAAAGTGGGTTGAGGCAGAGCCAGTTAGTAAATGTGACACAGCCACGGCGGTTCAATTCATCAAAAACGTGATCTTTCGTTTTGGCTTTCCACATAGCATTATAACTGACAATGGTACTAATCTGTCCAAGGGTGCTATGGAGGAATTCTGCCAACGTGAGCATATCCGGCTTGATGTTTCATCAGTAGCTCACCCCCAATCCAATGGTCAAGCTGAAAGAGCCAATTAGGAAATATTGAAAGGTCTCAAGCCCCGGCTTATGGTTCCTTTACAACGGACGCCAGGTTGTTGGGTGGAGGAGTTACCCTCTGTGATATGGAGCATCAATACTACCCCTAACAGGTCTACAGGTTATACGCCTTCCTTCATGGTTTACGGAGCAGAGATAGTCCTACCTAGTGGCATCCGTCATGACTCGCCCCATGTGGCGGCTTACGTTGAAGCTGATAACGAACAAGCCCATCAGGATGCACTTGACATGTTAGATGAAAAGAGTGACTTAGCAGCAGCCCGCTCGACGATTTACCAACAGGACCTGCGCCATTATCACAGCCGCCCAATTAAGTTCAGAACCTTTCAAGAAGGTGACTTGGTGCTCCGGCTCATCTAGGATCAAACTGATGCACACAAGTTATCCCCACCTTGGGAAGGACCTTTTGTGGTCAGCAAGAACTTGAACAATGGCTCATACTACCTTATTAATGTTCGAGAGCACAAAGACTCGCATAAATTGGAGGAAGAGACCCATCGGCCGTGGAATATCGCTCATCTTTGGCCTTACTATACTTGAGCCACCGGCTCTCGTGATGTACATATTTTGACTTTGTATATATTATGATAAGTAATAAAGCAGTACCTCTGTCCTTTTCATCATCAATAATCATATGTCTTCATCATTATAATTTCAAAACGACCAATTGGGGGATGATTGTGTTCAAATCCAGCTTAACCCTTTGGTCCGGCTCATGAACGTATTCGAATCTAGCTGTTAAACCATATGATCACTAGGGGGCTTCCTGTTCAAACATAGGTCGTATTCGAACCAAAGAGAACATAGCTGTCGGCACCCTCTTGATCGGCACAATGCCAAACTCACTAGGGGGCTTCTTGATCGTATTCGAATCATAGCTTAACCCCTTTTGGGTCCGACTTTGATCGTATTTGAATCAGAGTCGTTAAAAAATTCTCAAGGTCATTTGGGGGCTTCCTGTTCAAACATAGGTCGTATTCGAACCAAAGAGAACATAGCTGTCGGTACCCTCTTGATCGGCGCAATGCCAAAGCCACTGGGGGCTACATGATCGTATTTGAATCCTAGCTTAACCCCTTTGGTCCGGTTTGCTGATCGTATTCGAATAAGAAGCATCCAAATTTTTCTTTTTATTTGGCTTAAGTTTTTGAAAAAAAATCTTTGTTTTTTATTCTGCGGCTTTTCGTTTAGATCTAAGTATAAGTATGGTTTCAATTTAACCCGGCTTGATTTTTTGACGATAAATCGCCAGTGTATGACAATCATCATACATGTGGAAGTATTGGCTTCTAAAAAATCGGGTTATCACCCTTACTGTTCGGGTCACATGAACCGGTAGTGCAAATTCAACATCACAGGTATGATATTGTCGTTGTGTTTCAAAGTTAAAATTCATAACAGGCTTATCTGTGTCTCTTCTTCCAATATTAATGGCCGTATGTAAGATATTATGACCCACCCTGTGGTAAGACACCAATATAATTCAATATCATAGGAATGATATATTTCATGTTGATTATTCTTGCATCCAGCCTTAATTATACAATTATGTTGGTTTCCATGGTTGTGTATTGGGTGTTATGAGCCGTCCGGTGATAAACCGCCAGGGCAATTTTTATATATTGCATGCAAGAGCAGATTCAACACTACTGATATTGTAAGGGATGTAAAGCATATATTCACATGATGGACAAAAGAGTTGTACGCAGCACAATATGCACGATGGCATAAGCAGAACATGAAGTTTTTAAGCTAGCCTATTACAAGGTGCTTGGAGCCCAAAAGGATAATACTGTTTTCACTCTCGCACATAGCAGATGATAAACTGGAACAGGTTCATGAATCCTGGCCGGGTTGATTGGATGGTTGCGACTCATCCCTTGTCGGTTCATCTTCCTCCACCATTTGGAAATTGGGTATGGACCAATCAAAGCCATGAAGGGCGACGAACTGAGCCTCATCATCAATCAGACCAGATGGGTCAATTTCAGGGGCAAAAGTTTGTTTGCGAATCGGCGGGATTAAGTCCATCACTTTATATGAAGGAGTGGCCATCTTCTTATTTTCTGCATCAAAACCCGGCTAATACTTGGTGAGATTGGTTTCTTCAGCAATGATGGTGGCATGAGGACGAATCTCTTTCACACAGGCAGCAAAGTCTTCTTGGTCGAAGGGACTTCCATCTTCCTTAAAACTGGGGTACCCCCTGGCTACGTCCGCCGGGTCTAACTCCGGTACCCAGGCTTTGGAGCAGCTCAAAGTAGTTACAGCTTCGGCTCTCGCACAAGAATGCTTGACTTCCTGAAACCTAGCGGGTAAGATGGACAGCTTCTTCAAGACATCACTCAATAAGTTTGGTCCTTGGTTCGCCGGGGAGACAATAGCAAGAGCCCACTGAGCTCCGGTATACAATTGCTCCACAAGAGTGTAAACCGCCTTGAGCTTTATAAGACTATCTTGACTCAGATTGCTGCTCTAGGGACCTGTGAAGTTTTCCCAATGAGTTAAGTAGGTGGCTTACATTATGGTGAAAAATATAGATTTTGAGTAAGTAATAAGGTGATTTACCGAAGATTGCAGAAACCATCTGAGACACACCGTTCTTTAAACCGGTGAGTTCAGTGGTAACTTCTTTCAGAGCCGCTTCGGCCGTTTCAGCATGCTGCGTCAGGGCAGTTTTCTCATCAGCCCAAGCCTTTTTCTCTGCATTAAAATTGGTCTTCAGTTTCTCTGCTTCAGACACACTCAATTGGAGTTTGGATTCAGTTTTCTTTGTTTCAGTCTCCTGAGTCAACAGCCGGGTCTTGGCTTCAGACAATTGGGATTCCAGTTCTGCGGTTGCAGCCTGTATATAGAATAAGGTTGTTTAGTTTCATGGCGGATTATAAAAGCAAGTCCCAAGTGTTTTGCAAGCAATAACACTTGGCACTTGGGGGCTAATGTCTATCAGCGCAATTTTATTGTCAAAGGAATTGGATTTTTTCCAGAAGTCCCAAGTGCTTTGCAAGCAAGACCACTTGGCACTTGGGGGCTAATGCATTTTGCTGTTTTACCTACCAAAGGTAAGCCGGATATGTTATTGATAGGATCAGCCAGCTCATAAGGATATCTGGTCAAAGTATTTGTCTCTTCCATATTGGCTACTAGGACCGGCTCATTCATATTGATTAAACCGACCCTTGGGGACTACACAGGCAAATTGAAAAATTATCAGCATCCGGTTTGGTTGTAAGTCAGGAATCGAAAGGAGTCTAAGGCAAAAGCTTATAAGTCTATTAAAAAAGTCTCTAGATCATTCACTCTTATCATACTCCGCAGACTTGGGGGCTGCCAGGGTACATGACTTATGTAAACCAGAGAACATACCTCATATTTTTGGTACATCTGTTTGACCATTTCAATCTCTGAATCATGACTGGAGTTGACTTTGCTAAGATAGCCAGATAGTACTTCACGAATACTCAGATGGGCGTAGTGGGAGACATCAAACCTCACTTTCTGCCTCTCCATGACTTCTTGCTTTCCGGAGTGTCTTGCCAGCATAGTCGGATTGCCCGGTTCAACGAATCTAGTACCAGTGATTAAAACATCATTGCTGTAAGTCTATGGCGGGTTAGCTGAGCTTGACGGTTCAGCAGTGGATGGATTAAGAACGGTTTCGTCAACACACAGCTTAGGAAGATCTGATTGAACATTGATAGCAGGGTCTTCCGGTGCTTCAGTTTGTTCTGGGGCAAGAGTCGGCTGCGCCGGTTCAGCGTCTTTTGGATCCTCAGCCGGTTTTGCCACCTTTGCTTTCTTGGGCTTTGCTTGACCACTAAGAAGAATTTGATGAGTCAGTATAACGATACGGGCATAAAGGTGCAGAAGAAGGATAATTATCTTTACCCGAGGGCGGTCTTAAAAGCTGGCAGCTGAGTTTGTGAAGAATCACCAGAGGAGGAACGAGCAATCTCCCGCAAAAGTGGAATTATAGTTGAGTGACTTATAAAAGTGACTCGTTCACCAGAGTTAAGATTTAAAAGAACCTCATTTTGGCATTTTCGAGGGGTTTTCGGTAAGCCGGAGGGTAACTCATCGTATCCACTGGTCCGGGTCTGACGGCGGCTCTTATGTTGTTGTTGTTTCAAAAGAAAATGAGGATCTAAATAAGCCAAGGGGTGTGAAAACGTTAGTTTCTGGGTTACCCGCCGAAGTTTCTGCCTTGGTAAAGGTTCTGAGTCGGAGGAAATAATAGTTACCTCTTCTTCAACTGCCTGGCTGGCCCCCATGTCCTCCTGATAATAGTCAGTGTCAATAAGGTTGTTAAAAAGCAGGCCAAGAGAGTCAAGGGCTACCTCTGACTCAGCGATGTCATCCAACTTGAATAAGTCAGAAGCAGTTGTTTTCTTCTTAGATTTTCTGGCGGTTTTCTTGGCGGCTATTGCAGCAGCTCTGGCTTTTTTGGCAGCCCCATGATCATATTTGGCTTTCCAAAAGTCAGATTTAGCCTGTAGAAAAATAGCATGTTGAAACTCATGCAAATACTTAACTACTGAGGAAAAAGGAGTCAAGAGGATTTACCTCTAGTGTCGGGTTAAGCTTGTAGAAAGGATTCAACCCTACTTTGTTGCAGTCTTCATATTTGTTGTTGACGAGGGTGGTCGCCATTTCAACAATGGCTTCTTTGGTCAAGCGTATGGAGCTATGATGTAATGGATCGTATGTTCCTCCGGTATAGTTGCACATCAAGTCAGATCGGCGGCTCAAAGGGATGATCTGCCATGCGATCCAACAGCGGATCAAGTCAACTCTAGTTAAGCCATTTCCCAGTAAGGCTTGAACCCTTTTGATTGTTGGGATAAGTTTCTTGCGTTCAGCAGCAGAAAGTTTATCAGGGAGTAAATATTTAGCGTTAAGACGCTTAGCGCGATAACTCGGCATTGGTTTTTCATCAGCCGGCGACGTGTCTTTGTAATAGAACCAGGTTTGGTTCTAGTCCTTGGGATGGCTTGGCAAGACTACTAGAGGAAAGACAGCATCGCGTCTGCGCTGTATCAAAACCCGCCAAGTTCCAAGCTGGGGCCGTTGGTGTACTCATTCTGGTGGTTCAAATAGAAGTATTCTCCGAAGAGTTCAACAGTAGGTTCTTCTTGAAGATAAATCTCGCAGAAAACTTGGAAATTACAGATGTTTGATATGGAATTGGGTCCAATGTTTTGTGGATGAAGCTTGAAAAAATGCAGAACATCTCTAAAGAATTTTGAGCCGGGCGGCGAAAAGCCCCGGTTCATATGATCAGTGAAGACGATGATTTTACCATCCTTTGTGTGAGGTCTTTCTTCGGCCGGGTGAGGGGCGTGGTAAGACATGACGCTCTTCTCTGGTAAATATCCAACAGTGACAAAATCCTTTAGAGTATCCTCAGTGACTATGGAAGTGACCCAGTTGCAAACTGTCGTCGTCTTCGGCGGCATGGCGAAAAGACAATCTAAAAGGAAGTAATTTGCCGGCTCAAATTAATTGGTGGAATTACAAGCTAATGATTGCAGTACAGATGTATAATGGCAGCTTAAATAAGGGCTAATGGTATATGAAGGAAAAATAAGCCAGCATGGTAAGCCGCCATGACTAAAGATATTCAAGAGTAGCCAGCAATGAAAAATTGGCTAAGTACTGAGATACACAAGTTTCACAGACTGCAGCTATTATTTTGGATCAATGGTTATTCAGGAAAAGAAAAATAAATGTAGACCTAAAAATCAGTACAAATGAGTTCATGAGCTTGCACAAGATTTTTTCTTCCAGGAAAGAGGATCTATTGATACCGAAAGTGGAAATAAAACAACTACGGCATTGGTTTAACGCCGTTTTTAGATCAAAGAAGCTCGTAGTACAGCCTGGAAGATGAACTACGATGAACTACGAAGAACACAGAGAAGCTCGCAAAACCTAAAGCGGATCTAAGGTATGAGAAGGCAGAAACTTACAGCTATAGATCTGCTGCGGAGGGTCGCCATCGTTATCTGGATCGACTCAGGTTGATGCAGCGGCCGAGGTTGATGAAGATGAGGTGCTCTATGGCGGCAGTGGAGCTTGAGCGGCAGAAGGGTTGCGAGAGAAAGAAGGAAGAAGGAGAAAAATGGGAGATGGCTTTCGGATCCTATTTATAAGGAGATAGGGAACAAGCAGGTGTGAAATACGAGGAGGCCGAAAAAATGGTCATCCAGCTACCAGGACGCCTCGATTCTCGGGATAATCATTAAGATAAAGATCCGTTGAGATATGTTAGATGAAGTGTGAAGTAACGGTATATAACGTCATGGCGGGTTATCACAAATCCTGGAGATGGCGTCATGGTGGGTTACAAATTTTTGCACAATAAAGAGCAGAAGATTTCTTATAAGTGTTGAAGATTGACATGAACTAGTTCAAATCAATCTCGGGACGAATGTTGGGGAAATAACTATTATGTATGACCCGCCCAGGAGGGGCCGGGTTATACCTATGACGATTCATGAAGCCCAAGACAGCTTTGGAAGATGGCGGTTCAGTTAAGGGCCCAAGACCCAAAGGTGACTCAAGGCCCATAGAGATAAAACGCCATGTGTATATAACTTGTATTGTAAGGCAGGAATAGTTAGAGACCGAGCCGGACACTGTTTATGAGCCGGTCGGGATTCTATGAGCCGCCGGGTGTCAGCCTCTGTATATAAAGGGGCGACACGGCGGTTCAGGACAAGAAACAAGATATCGAGAGCCAGGTTAAGCGTATCCGCTCCCTGGCCATCGAAACCCTAGCAATACCACATCAAACTATATTAGGCCTTTACCTTCACCGCAAGGGGCCGAACCGGTATAAATTCCTCGTGTCCTTTGTCCCATTTATCCCCTTTATGATTCCTAGTTGTGATGGCTCCACGATTAAGTCCTTTCACTAGGACATCTGACGTGACTATTCCACTACATACCTAGTCCGCATCATTGATACTATCATCTTTCAACATAGTTTTTCTCTAGGAACATATAAAAAATAAACTGGGAACTACATCATGAGCTATTGATCTACAACATAGATATGCAAATACTATCAGGACTAAGTTCATGATAAATTAAAGTTCAATTAATCATATTACTTAAGAACACCCACTTAGATAGACATCCCTCTAGTCATCTAAATGATCACGTGATCCAAATCAACTAAACCATGTCCGATCATCACATGAGATGGAGTAGTTTCAGTGGTGAACATCACTATGTTGATCATATCTACTATATGATTCACGCTAGACCTTTCAGTCTCAAGTGTTCCGAGGCCATATCTGCATATGCTAGGCTCGTCAAGTTTAACCCGAGTATTCTGCGTGTGCAAAACTGGCTTGCACCCGTTGTATGTGAACGTAGAGCTTATCACACCCGATCATCACGTGGTGTCTCGGCACGACAAACTGTTGCAATGGTGCATACTCAGGGAGAACACTTATACCTTGAAATTTAGTGAGAGATCATCTTATAATGCTACCGCCGAACTAAGAAAAATAAGATGCATAAAGGATAAACATCACAGCAATCAAAATATGTGACATGATATGGCCATGATCATCTTGCGCCTTTGATCTCCATCTCCAAAGTACCATCATGATCTCTATCGTCACTAGCATGACACCATGATCTCCATCATCTTGATCTCTATCAACGTGTCATCACATGGTCATCTCGCCAACTATTGCTCTTGCAACTATTGCTATCGCATAGCGATAAAGTAAAGCAATTATTTGGCGCTTGCATCCTATGCAATAAAGGGACAACCATAAGGCTTCTGCCAGTTGCCGATAACTTCAACAAAACATGATCATCTCATAAAACAACTTATATCTCATCACGTCTTGATCATATCACATCACAACAAGCCCTGCAAAAACAAGTTAGACGTCCTCTACTTTGTTGTTGCAAGTTTTACGTGGCTGCTATGGGCTGAGCAAGAACCGTTCTTACCTACGCATCAAAAACCACAATGCGGTATAGTGATTGCTTTTTGATCTTCAGAAAGAACCATGTTCATTGAATCCGATTCAACTAAAGTTGGAGAAACAGACACCCACTAGCCACCTGTGTGCGAAGCATGTCGGTAGAACCAGTCTCGTGTAAGCGTACGCGTAATATTGGTCTGAGCCGCTTCATCCAACAATACCGATGAATCAAGAATCAACTAGTGACGGCAAACAATATGTATATACCGACGCCCACAACTCCTTTGTGTTCTACTCGTGCATATAACATCTACGCATAAACCTGGCTGGGATGCCACTGTTGGGGAATGCAGTAATTTCAAACAAATCCTACGCATGCGCAAGATCGATGCATAGCAACCAGAGGGGAGAGTGTCCATGTACCCTCATAGACCGTAAGCGGAAGCGTTATGACAACGCGGTTGATGTAGTCGTACGTCTTCACGATGGACCGATTCCTAGTACCGAAAGTACGGCACCTCCACGATCTGCACACGTTCAGCTCGGTGACGTCCCACGAACTCACGATCCAGCAGAGTGTCGAGGGAGAGCTTCGTCAGCACGACGGCGTGATGACGGTGATGATGATGCTACCGGAACAGGGCTTCGCCTAAGCACCGCTACGATATGACCGAGGTGGATTATGGTGGAGGGGGGCACCGCACACGGCTAAGGGATCAATGATCAACTTGTGTGTCCATGGGGTGCCCCCTCCCCTGTATATAAAGGAGTGGAGGAGGGGGAGGGCCAGCCCTCTACTATGGTGCGCCCTAGGGAGTCCTACTCCCACCGGGAGTAGGATTCCCCCCCTTCCAAGTAGTAGGAGTAGGAGAAAAGGAAGGGGAAGAGAGAACAGAAGGAAGGAGGGGGCTCCGCCCCTCCCCCTAGTCCAATTCGGACTAGGCCTTGGGGGCACGCGGCCTGCCCTAGGCAGCCCCTCTCTCTCTCCCCTAAAGCCCAATAAGGCCCATATACTCCCTGGTGAATTCCCGTAACTCTCCAGTACTCCGATAAATACCCGAACCACTCAGAACCTTTCCAATGTCCGAATATAGCCTTCTAATATATCGATCTTTACATCTCGAACATTTCAAGACTCCTCGTCATGTACCTGATCTCATCCGGGACTCTGAACAACCTTCGGTACATCAAAACACATAAACTCATAATATCGATCGTCATCGAACGTTAAGCATGCGGACCCTATGGGTTCGAGAACTATGTAGACATGACCGAGACTCATTTCCGGTCAATAACCAATAGCGGAACCTGGATGCTCATATTGGCTCCTACATATTCTATGAAGATCTTTATTGGTCAAACCGCATAATGACATACGTTGTTCCCTTTGTCATCGGTATGTTACTTGCCCGAGATTCGATAATCAGTATCTCAATACCTAGTTCAATCTCATTACCGGCAAGTCTCTTTACTCATTTCGTAATGCATCATCACGCAATTAACTCATTAGTCACATTGCTTGCAAAGCTTATAGTGATGTGCATTACCGAGAGGGCCCAGAGATACCTCTCCGATAGACGGAGTGACAAATCCTAATCTCGATCTATGCCAACTCAACAAACACCATTTGAGACACCTGTAGAGCATCTTTATAATCACCCAGTTATGTTGTGACATTTGATAGCACACAAGTTGTTCCTCCGGTATTCGGGAGTAATCTCATAGTTAGAGGAACATGTATAAGTCATGAAGAAAGCAGTAGCAATAAAACTGAACGATCATTATGCTAAGCTAACGGATGGGTCTTGTCCATCACATCATTCTCTAATGATGTGATCCCGTTCGTCAAATGACAGCACATGTCCATGGCTAGGAAACTTAACCATCTTTGATTAATGAGCTAGTCAAGAAGAGGCATACTAGGGACACTCTGTTTGTCTATGTATTCACACATGTACTAAGTTTCCGGTTAATACAATTCTAGCATGAATAATAAACATTTATCTTGATATAAGGAAATATAAATAACAACTTTATTATTGCCTCTAGGTCATATTTCCTTCAGATACCGTATCATAATAAATGCTATGCTAGCATGTGTCATGCATGACAATAAATAAAATACTACATGATAGTAACTTATGATACTATGCGCGCATTACAGACGTAGTATCATATAGTAGTATCATATGCATGATACTAGTATATGATACTCCCCATTAGGCTGCTTCCGATGCATTGGTGCTTACATGGGGTGCTAAGCATATTAAATACTTTATCAACTAAAGACCCCAATGCATAGGTTCTTAACTTGGTGCTAAGTATCCTTCATTTAATGATTTTGTAACTTAAGTTCTTCATACATTGGTGGGATTCTTCCATTTAAGTGTTTTGCATAGGTTCTCGCACTTGTCATTGTTTCTTCCTGGGGTCACCACACTCATCTCTCTCGTCTTAATTACCTTGCCACATCAGATTTTTTGCCTACATGGCAGCCTTAACACCTGTATAAGGTGGAGCATTGGGAGGGGCCTTACAACCAGCCTTATCATATACTAGTATCATGCATATGATACTACCTCCGTAATGCGCGCATAGTTTCATAAGTTAGTATCTTAGGTTGCCTTATTAATTGTCATGCATGACACAAAGTAGTACACCATTTAATATGATACGGGTATCATGATATGATACCACACCCTCTCTTTTCTCATTTAATTATGTGCCACTACATCATCCAAAAAGTCTAGTACGTAGTTGGCATGCATGCTACCTCTTATGATACTCCCATTACGACCAGCCTTACGGTGGCCATAGTGGGGGTAGCATAGCTGGTATCATGCACTTGGAATAGCAAGTACGATGATGTGGCAAAGAAGTAACATAGGTAGATACCGTAACATAATAAATATGCTATACTACTTTGTGTCATGCATGGCCATAAATACAGCCATCTATGATACTACTCTATGATACTATGCACTGTGAAGGTACATACGTAGTATCATACACCAGTATCATATGCAGGATACTATAGTTATATGATACTCCACACTATAAGCCTGGTCATAGTGGTGGTATCATAGTCGATATCATGCACCCGGAAATAGCAAGTTTGCTGATGCGGCAAAGAATTAAATAAGATAGAGAGGGTTAGAGTAGCATATGATAGATACCGCATCATGTTAAATGTGATGCTAATTTGTGTCACGCATGGCAATAAATATGATCATCTATGATACTACTCTATATACTATGCACTATAATTAAAGGTAGTATTATATACTAGTATCATATATATATCCTTAATAATAAAGTACGGATTGAGTCTCCGGGTTCACCGTCGCAGCGTTTTTGCAAAAAATCCTTCTGTTTTTGGGGAATCAACCCGCTTGAAAAAAAAACAAACAAGGAGAGATGGGGCATGACTCCTCCTGAGAACCATGATGGATCTCGCCTCCACCAAGTTACATATTAGGAGCAAACAAAATCATCGTCACACATCCATCCGATTCCTTCTTCCTCCGCACGCACGAAGCCGCCGCCGCTGCTTCTCACCTCGCTGCTAGATCGGAATCAAAGTCGTTGCTCAAATTAAGAGAGAGAGAGAGAGGATTTGCCCCACTTTACAAGGGGTTGGATGATTTGCCCTGTGATTGTCTCAATGACAGTGGCCCCGGGCCCCACCGGTAGCCTCTCAGGGAGGGCAAATGATCTTATGAAGAAGTAAAGTGGGGCAAAAGATCCAATTTCTCGGCTATCCGTGGCCTCTCAAGCCCTCTGTTACTCCCATGTCCCCCACCTCCCACCGCCCGGGCGCCGTCACCTCACCTTCCACAGGCCCCCTCGACCCTCGGCTAGACGCCACGGCCGGGTCGCCGCCCCTCCCACCGCGAGGAAGACGACGACAGAGCAAGGCGGCGGCGCTGGGCTGTACGTCGAGCCTCCCTCAGTGGCCTCCATCCTCCATACCGATGCTCCGTCCCCCGTTTCAATCGGCTCTGCTGCGACTTCGCCTGACAACTGGTGCTCTGCCTTGACCTGCTCTGCTTCGGTCTAGATCGATACGGCCCTGAGCTCCACTCCATGGCCTTCTTCTGCCAAACCCCGTACAATCTCCTCAAGCCAACTTGCTTGTCAACGAGCCTAGCACTGCTAGCTATTCGCATGGTCTCTCTCTTCTGAAGATATGAGTTAACTTTCTGAAGCTATGCATACGACATCAAGTATTACTTAGAGTTATGAGGTAACTTCCTGAACCTGTGCATACAACACTATGTATTACTTTTCTTTGCATGAGTTAACTTTCTGAACCAATGCTTCATGTACCTCATTGGCCAGATTTAGGATAGATCTGTACGGCTGCGCGCCCCTTTGCTTGGCTGCGTTTGTGTGCCTCGCTCACCCAGTTGTCGTGTTAGTGCAATAGTGCTTGCGAGCTCACGTCTGTAATTGCTACAATCTATTCCTTCTATCAATGCAATGATATGCAAGTCTTCTGCGTATTCACGAAAAAAAACTTTCTGAACCAATGCTTACGGCATCCGGGATTCATCAGGCTGATGTCCTGCTTCGGAGTGTATGCAGCAACAATAACAAATGGTTTTTCTGAATCAGAATCAATCAAGATGAAACTTTGTGCTGACAGTAATCAATGAAGAAATATGGTATTTGTCAGAGTGCAGAAGAGAGAACCTTCCCAGGGTTTAAGTAAACAGTGGTGGCTCAGGGATCTCAGCTTCCAGGACAAGCTGCAAACGAAACGGAGTAGAGCGTCCCCAACCTGGCCCTCCAGACTGCAATCGATGGAGGGCGGCCTTAGTTATCTCCCATCGTGGCCGATAAAGGAGGCGAACAGTGTCAATCTGTCATCGACACCTAAGGGTATGGCCAACACATCTGGTAAAAAATTGACAACAATACTATTGATTGACGGATTGATAAGAATGCTTCTGTTTCGTCTGTTTAATTCAGTCCTTGGGCTATCCGTGGAGAAACACACACTCCATGGTCCAGACTTGTGAATGTACTTAAGCAGAAGATGGAATTATTCTATGGTCTCTTAATGATTGATCACCGGGTTGCAAGTGAAATTTGTGTATGGAGCATCAGTATTATGGTCATGGAGTCGGCAGGGTTCAGTTATGTGTACTTGACAGTTCAAAAAAAGTTATGTGTACTTGGTTGGAGATATATGAAGCGTAAGGGAGTAACTCATTCACACTTGAGAGTCAGTAATGTTCTTGCAGTCATTTAGTTATGATCCGCAGGTCTAAAAAACAAGCACCACATGAATCAGATGTCAACGAGGCATCATGACTCTGCAAGAGGCTGAAATAAAAGAAACAAAATGGAAATAACTTGACGATTTAGGAACAACACATCATCGATGACAGGCACTTTTCCAGTCAGGGAAGAGGATTTTTTATGCCGTGCTAGAACTTTTCGTGCTATGGAATGAAATAGTCCAGTGTCCAGTATTATGGGATTCACTCACTCTGCAAGTATTGCAACTCTTAAAAGTCCTAAGTTAATGAAAAGGGTGTTCCACCCAGAAATAACAAGAATGGATCGGTTCTTTTCTTGAATCCCCTCAGTTTGAACTATGCAATGTATTTTTTTAAAGAAATGGTGAATCAATTGGGAGTCTAAAGATGGTTGAAGATTGTGTACGGGCGGAAATTTGAAGCAGATTAGGCGGCGGTCTTGGTCGGAGAGGGTGCGGAGTGGATGAACTACACTCTTGCATCTACTATGGAGGCAGGTAATCCTTATCCTAAATTTCCTGCTCTAAAATAAAAACAGTCTTCACAAGATTATGAGCCAAATAAAGGGAACTAGGGAAGGAGGTCTGATCTGCATCTCCTAAAGTGGCGAACCACAAAATCATTTCATTTGGGATGCGTTTCTTCCATCAGAGAGTCAAACACCGGACAATAAGGTCACTTTGAGGACAGCTCACACTGAAGTTTACGTAAGGCCTTAGCTTTTTTTTACCTGAGCTAATATTTATTGACCGAGTGTTAGCCAATGACATTAGTTGATGTTACTCATGGAGAGGATTTGGATGTTGTGTGCTATTTCTTTATTACACACGCTAAGTCTCAGATTAGCTTCATTGTATATCTACCCCTTCTAACTCTCAGAATTAAGTGTGTAGGTTCTGAATACTTTATACATTTAACACTTCAGCATAATATCATCTTCCAAGATTTCTTGGATTTATGTCAATACACTGTATGATTATTTATGGTAATCAGAATTTGGAACTGCTCCTGACCAATAATTAAAGGATGCATGTTGTACTTGAGCTTACAAGATCTGAATTACAATGTTCTTTTATACAGCAATAATGCTACAGATTTTCAGTAAGTTCATTTCATTTTTTTAAAGGGTTTAGATGATGTATCAATCCATTGGAGTAGAAGGGAAGAAAGATCTGAAATTGCTCAAAACATGGCAAATACAGTTGCATTTCATATCTTAAAAGTAGGAGAGGCATATTAGTAGAAACTTAATAGTTGACATCCAAATTCAGGCAGATCTCTGATATGATCACTTTGTATTGGTCTATTGGTAATTAATTGATTGATTAATGGAGAAACAGCTATATTGTAGGTAAATGAAGGCATACACAAATAGAGGGAGCACACTTAAAGAGCCATCACTGCAGAGTTTGACACCACATTTTCTTTGGATGATTGTTCGCCTCTCTGAATCTATATTTTTTAACGTGACCACTTCAATTGAATTGATTATTTGCATTACATACAGTGACCAAAACTAATACTTTGTCATGTGCTTTGGGACACACTTTGCTGCATTTAGGTGTTCACATGCTTCATGCTTTAAGTATTTTCTTTCATAGGATAACTCAGTCCATATGTTTCTTGAGAGGTTATGATTAATAGAAAAATATTTTATGTCTCACAACATGAAGAGGCACGTGATAATTTATAAGTTTTGGTGTCTGCTAAACTTCAGTTCCGATTCGAAAGATACATACATTATTTTTTGATTTGCTTTACTTGGTCAGATTATAAACTGATGCATTTCAAAGATGCACGTTCATGCTCAAGATTTAATTGTATTAGCTTTAAGAAATGAGTAATTGTATTATATGTCATCTGTTCTTGGACCCAGGGGATTGTCCAAATGTAGGCTTTATGGTTTTTACTCTAGGTATGCAACTACAACGATCGTCACTTGCATTTGTTGTGCTACTTTTGATAGACTAATATGGTTAGTTTGCAAAGTTCTTGGATAAATTAGGAAGATATTGTAAATCTTTTTGCACATATTCGACTGTTTCATGCTGCTAAGGGCACCCTGTCAATGTTGTTCTTAACTTGGTGTACATGTAAATTTGTTCTTTGAGACTGACTGGGCAGTGTTCATTATCATAATGGTATTCCTTTGATCGGTATACACAATTGCTTCATTGTTATTTGCAAAGATTAAAAAAGTAAAGTTCTGATGACGGTTTTGCGGTGAGTATATGACCAATCTATGTGGAGTTTCACTACATCAACTTGCACTTCGATGGCGGCGCGGAGCTGAAGTAGCTGTCGGTGGAGGACATGAGGGCGGGAATTTTCAAGTACAAAATTCATGATCCAAAAATCGACAATCCAACCCGGTGCAACGCACGGGCCCTTTTTGCTAGTGTATATATATATCATGCATATATATATATATATGATACTAGTATATGGCACTCTCCACTATGAGTAGCCTAAGTATAGCCTAACTAAAACACCCACATGTAGTTGTAGTAGGTTTTTTGACTTTATATGCACTAAAATCAAACCAAGCGTATATCTGCAATTGTTTACCATGATTTTTTTTCCGAGGCAGAACGATGTAGTAACTGACGATTTGGAGTCTGAAGTGCCGCGTCTCCTTTTGAAAATTATGATCCTTCTTGTGAGATGCTCCAGTATGGAAGGTGTGAGCACCATAACTAGTGCCAAAATTTACCAAATTTTTTCCATGCGATCGTGAGAGCACGCCACAGTGACACAATGATTTTCGTTATTTTCCGGACTCTATATGCATTTCCTAAAATTAAGATACCAACAAGGCATACGCCTCTGGCCGCACCCTACGGCTGAACTGTTTGAAGTTTTCCCTATTTCTCGGACAATGAATGAAACTCGCAAAGCAACACATAAATGATCTTGCTAACACCCACGTGTAGTTGTGACTATGTATGTATATATATATATATAATCACCCAGGGTGCAGAAAAAGTTATTCTTCACCTGAGGTAATCTTACGATCATTTCATAATTACATTACGTTTGTAATTCAAATAGTTACATTCCTATTGATTTACTATGTAAAATTTGGCATAAGAAAATAAAAATATAGGTCACAAGACAAGAAAATTTGCAGTTTATGTGTATTTTACACTATGATTTTACGTTTTTAATTTTACATAATATAAAATATTTTTTACGACGATTATATATTTTCTTACGATCTATTTTTACGTCGGAAATAAGATAAACTTAAGGAACGTAAAATTGCGGTGCATTGATGGTAAAATAGAGGGAGGGTGAAGAATAACTATTCCTCACCCACGATGACGAATAGTCAATCCCTATATATTATTCCGTTACCCTACTTGAACTGATGGTTTCAGGCGGTCGTACTGATGATTTTGATCTCGTTGAACTGATCGTGTTTTCGTCGGAATAGGGCGTGTAATATATCGTTGGAAAGCTCTTGACATCTACATTACAAATATATATTATTTTTTTGCAAAATCATCACAGTTTAAGAGTCAGTTTTGAAAAAAAAATCATTTTTTTAAAACCAAAAATGCTAATCGTATTTTGGACGGAATTTTCAAACAGTTTGTCGGAATTGAGCAAATAAGATGGCATTGGAAAGCTAATGAAAATCCACTTCATCCATATATCTATTGTTTTTTCAATTTATATACAATTTAAAAGTAATTTGAAAAACTGTGAAATTCTGGGCGAAACGTATTTTCTTGTTTTTTTGCAAATGGTTTGTCGGATTGATGCAAATGATATGGTGTTGGAAAGCTGTGGAAAATGCCCAACTTTTTTGTATAGAAATATTTTTCTAATTCCTTATCGTTTAAACTTGAATTTGAATATAGTCAAATTTAATTTCGAACGTGATTTTTTTAAAAAGTTTGTCGAAATGGTGCAAATAATATACCGTTGGAAAGATATCGAAAATGCGAAACTTAGTCATGTCGAATATTTTCTCAAATTTGCAACCGTTGAAGAGTAATTTGTAATACGGTGAGACCCATCGCGTTGTTTTTTCGGTCAAAAAACAGAGTACTCGTACTGATCTAGTTGTGTGTTTGTGCTAGGGTTCATAATAGTTCTGAATTGTTTCGAAAAAAGAGTACTTGAACGGATGTCTGTATGGTTTTGTACTGAGCGTGTTTTCACATACTAGACTTTACTCTGTATTTTTGGTATAATTATCCTCGTAACTTCTCAATGGTATCCTCGTATCATCATGCCCGAACTTGCATAGTTTATACCATTAAACTGAATGATTTTTTAATAAAATGAAAATGTTTTGTGTTTTCTTTTGAACTCAACATTGTTTTGCGATGATATGTTGGACTTCTCTCATTTTACCACTTGAACTTTTACCATTTTGAATTTCCATGGTTTTTTTGTTTGAGTTTTTTTTTCCAAAATTGATGTCATGTTCAACTTTTTTTGTACTTTTATGCTAGTAACAATAGAACATTTCCATTACATTTTTTGTCCATTGATGGACATCAACCAAAATGGGCAGGAGAGGGCACTGTCAAACTGATCATTGTTTTTGACCGAACTATTGTGTTCTTTTCCAAGAACTGAACATGTAATACATATTGAACGGCCACACATGTATGATATAATGAACTGTAGGCATAGTTTAAAAAACCGGACCGGACCGACGGTCGAACCGGAAAAAACCGGAACCGGCAGCCTCATCGGGTTTTTAAGCTAATAAGACCGATATGCAATCAAACCGGAAAAAACCGATCGAACCGGCCAGTTTTCCGGAAAACCGGTGAAAAAACCGGGTAATTGAACCGGGAAAACCCAGGAAAAAAGTTTTAATAGAAATTGGGAAAGTGGGATTCGATCCAATGGCATGTGAGCAGTAGGCGAGGCATGCCCATGGCCTAATAACCAACTTGGTTGTGCTACTTTGTTGTCCACTACATGGTTATAATTTTATTTGACCATTGTTTCAATCTATATTAGCACATATATTAATCAATATATATTATTTTATTTCTTAAAAAACCAACAATCAAATCGGTGAACCAGTCCGACCGGTAAAAACCTGAACCGACAACCTTTCCGGTTTGGTTTTTTAAACTATGACTGTAGGGCCTTAAAATTGTAATGAGTATACATCTATAAAGCTCCATAAGATCACATGAAGCCTCTGCCAAATGAAATGTACAAAATACTAACAAAACTTCACACTTTTGCACAAAGGGCATACTATGGAACATGCTCGACGACACCCATTGAAATTGCACAATTCACGGGTGGGAGCAAGCAACAACTTTGAAGTATGCAATTTGGAAAGCTCATAAAGTAAAACATGGCATCTTATGGATCAACTTGGACGGCGCCTGGTACTCAACTTGGATGGCCACAAGTGCTCAACTTGAACGGAGATTTGCCGCTCCTTTTGACCATGAATGCTTCTGAAGAGACATCGGGAATTGCTTCAAAACTGCATCATACTTTGTATTATCTCTGATCACAATGAGTAAAGGATTTAAAACTGAAGTATATATGAGACTAGAACAATACTAAAATGGACTACCATACAATTTAAAACTGATTTTTTTAAACACACACACTACACTATTTCAGCTTTTCTTTATGAACTGGTTATAAAATACATATTGGGCTGCTACACCAGTAGCAAATTCACGAACACATACAGTTTCTAGAGAGCAATCTAACAAGTGTTATAGAAAAGTAGGGAACAACTACACGTTTTGAACTGCTCGTGAACATGCATCAATAGAAAAATAGCAAACTGCTTCTGATTCACTAAAGCATGAGCTAATTTTCAATAGAGATTCACTAAAACATACACAAAACCTCCAGAAATAAAATGGTGTGAGGGATTGAAAGTGATGCATAAAGGTTTATGGTAATAAGTAAACATACTGGCTAGCAATATTTAAGAAATTGACATGAGGAAATAGAGAGGAAACTGGACCTGCATTCGTTAAGTATGTGAACTGAAAAAGCATACCAAACATACGCTGAAAAAACTAAACCTCCAAAACCTCATGATGAAAGTTGGAATTGCAAATGGTGGTAGAGCTGCAGCATCAAATGGCTTGGCGCTGCGTTGTTGAACAGTCCGGGGTGGCTGCAGTGAATGGCCACCGTGGGACGCACCATTGGACATCGGTACTAGTATGCCTGAACAATAGGTTCATATTTGTATACTACAAGATCATGTAATAGTGCATTTTTCATCAACTCGACACTCATCAGTACTAGTATGCCTAAACAATAAGTTCAGATTTGTATACTACAAGATCATGTAATAGTACATTTCTCATCAACTCGATATTCATTGGTACTAGTATGCCTGAACAATAAGTTCATATTTCTATAGTAAAAGATCATGTAATAGTCAATTTTTCATAGCAAAATCAGTTTTGATTCGGTCTAAAAGAGCAAACTTTCTGCTCACGCTGAATACTAGAATGTAGATACAACAATAAATCAATTTTTTTCTAAAGCTTCATAGCCCATTTGGCTTCAACCTTCAGAAGATAACATTTCTTGGTCACGCAAAAGACGAACATCTAACCTACATTATATTGCACTGACTCCTTCTCACATGGTGAACTTTTTAATTGCAGTTGCCCAAATCACAGACTATGGAGTAAGAAGGCCTCCATGACTACTTGCAGGCACAACCTGGAAGAAAATTTGGTGGGATGACGGCCGAATCAGGGGGGCTCCTGCTTGCGCGAATGAGCTGTGGAAGATGGCGACGTCGCACGAGGTCGCGGCCAGCTGAGGCACGTGCATCGGGCATGGCGCGTAGAGAAGCTGGTTAGCCACAGCGGTGGAGCTGGGATTCATGGCCACGAGACCAGAGAAGGTCAGGCTCTGGTGGTGCAGGATGCCACAGGGCCGGCGTGCCACCATGGATCCAGGCAGTGCTTATGGGAGCCGGCAGAGGACGCGGCGTCGAGCGGTGGCGGCGCCATGAGGTTAGCTGGAGGAGGTATATAATTCATTTGGGACTGTATAAAGAAACATACAGTGGCATACTAGGGATCTCCAGATTGCTTACAACCTTACTGACAAAAAGATGTCAATATTTTTGTAAATACATTTCCAGTGAGAACAGTTTATTAGTTCAAGGTTATGTCTTGATCAAAACTAATATGCAATGACGAACACTTGGGGATTAGAAGGCAAAAGGAAAAAGAGAGGAGAGGCTTTCTTACAGCGTTCCTTATGTCAAAGTAGTACTCGTCCTGCGGATGGATGCAGATGAAGGGCTTTTTCGACCTTGATGTAGTAGAAAACGCAAGGGAAGTACTCCCACAGTTCACCATCTTCTGACAAACCAAGATCACCAGTTTTAGCAAAACTAAAAGAAATTGTAGACCACAAGAATTAGCAAAATGAACCACCAGTTTGTCCTAACCACAGAACTGCAGGAATTAGCGAAATCGAACTTTTGTTTCTAATGGATTTTTCATCGGCAAAGTGAGACTGGCGGCATGTATATCACATCGTACCAGGGGTGTCAAGGGCTTAGTTGAACTTTGTACAGAGATCAAAACTTAGCTGAACTCATTTTAGCACAAAGTTCGTCAACACACGCGCATACACAAGGATATGAGATTTGCATGAACAAGCATTTATGAGCGAGCACCAAACATGTTGGTGGACTTGTGAATGGAAGTTGTGTTCCCATGACAAGGGTGCGGCCTCACTAGGGCATGCGAGGCACCACATCCTCCAGACTCCAACCGAAGTAGCTCCCGAACGACACACCACAACCTCCTCCCTGCTTGCATCAGCGAGCTGCCCCAACGTCTCCTAGCTTCCGACACCATGGTGGACATGTAGGAGCGCCTTAGCATAGGACATCACACCTCGGTGACCCCCATGTCGTACTGCACTAGGGCCTAGATCGAACTTCGGTTGCCGATGCAAGGCTAAAAGCCCGTACGGTGCCAGCGGTGAGCGGCCGTCCACACTCCTCTCTCCTCCCATGCCCTACCTCATGCCAACCAGAAGGTAGAGGTAGCAAATGATTTTTGCTTCTCTGTGACTCTCATTCAATAGCAAATGCTATTTTTTTCCAACATCATGTACTATAATAGGATACAGTAACAAATAGAGTGCCATCAAGAGTAAGTGCACTTTACTTATTTTTTGCAAAGTCCTAAATGAAATCTATTTGGTAAGTGATGCAGTTTATACGGTGGGAACCTGGCCTTCACTTTTGTCAGTAAGCATCATCATATCAAAGTCTGGTACCTCCACCGTAGACAACACATTCTATCTTCCTTCTCCGCTCCTACCTCGTGAACACTTGCATTCCATGGGGGAAAGGCTCTGACCTCCAGCAAAGGCAGTAGCTGAGTCACGCTGCAGTAGGAGAGAGCCATCATCGGAGCGAGATCCAAGGTTCTGCTATAGTGAACTTCTTCGGGTGGTGGCATTGAATGGCCTGGACTGGTGGCTGTGAACGGACAAGGTGTTCCGGCAACATGGGGGCAGTGCGAGATGCGAGAGGTTAGAGCCATGGTGGTCGGAGGGAGGGCGGCGACCAGAGCTGAACGGAGACGCTGCCGGCGATGGGGATAGGGCTGGGCGGCAGCGCAATCGAGGAGGAGGTTGGGCGGCGGCGCGGTGGGGAGGAGGCCGGGCGGTGGCACGGTGGGGAGGAGGCTGGGTGGCGGCATGGTGGGGAGGAGGCCGAGCGGCGGCATGGGGGGAGGAGGCCGAGCGACGGCGTGGGAGGAGGAGGCCAGGCGGCAGCGTGTGGGGGGAGGAGGTCAGGTAGCGGCGCGATTGGGAGGAAGCGGCTGGCGGTGGGCTCGGGGAGGAAGTGGTAAAGGAGCATCCGCTGGGAGGAGTCGGGCAGTTTTCAGTTCTTTTGGACAGGTGCGCCTTATAGGGCCGAGAGTAACAAAATAATATTATTCTGTTAATACACACACACACACACACACACACACACACACATAAAAACTATTCTGATCACGGGATCAGAATAATATTCTGATCACAACCTGAACTGCCTGAGTAACGTGCCTGAACTTCGCTCTATACGAAGTCGACCTTCGGGTTATCTTCGCAACCGTGTCTCCCCGCGTGAATTATTCTAGTTAGATGTGTTCTATATAATGTTAGTGTAATCTCAAAATATTTTTTAGCAACTAAATACCCGTTTTAAATAGGAATCTCGCTTGTTGGTGGATTTTGCTCTCGGGTTGTAATGAAAATGCGTTTTCTGCAATTTTACTGCCTGAGTTGTTCGACCTGAACTTCTCCCAGTGCTAGGTTGAACTTACGCCAACATTGCCCAAATGGGCTTGTGATATACCGTTGGAAAGTTATGGACACCAGTATCATGACCCAAGTTAAATTTTTGGCAAAATATAAGCGGTTTAATAGCAGTTTTGAAAACCGTTTTTTCTTCATACAAAAAACTTGAATCGTATTTTCAATTGCCTTTCTAGACCATTTATCCGAATGAGGCAAATAATATGGCGTTGGAAAGCTGCCGCAAAACCGCTCCTTCCATATGTTGAAAGTTTTCCCTAATTCCTTATGGTTAAAGAGTAATTTGGAAAATCGTAAAATTTCGCAAACCGAACAGCCGAGTTCGTATTTTCGATGTCATTTCTAAACGGCTAATCCTATTGAGGAAACTGGTATGGAGTTGGAAAGCTTATGAAAATGCGCTACTTTTTCATATTAAAAGTTTTTTGTAATTTTGAATGGTTTAAAAGTAATTTAGAAAACAATGCAAGTTCCACCGACTTCGTATTTTCGAGCAAATTTTTTAACCGTATGTCCGAATGGAGCAAATAATATGGCGTTGGAAAGCTTGAGGAAATGCGAAACTTTTTGGTATATATTGTTTCTCCCAATACCTTACGGTTTTAAGTCATTTTTGAAAATGGCTAAAAACATATTTTCTCCATAATTTCTACAAACTTTATCGGAATGGGACAAATAATATACCATTGAAAAGCTAGAGAAAATGTGAAATTTTTTCATGTTGCTCGTTTTCTCTGATTCCTAGCCATCTTCAAGTAATTTCGAAAATGGTGAGGTCATTCGTTCTGTCTCTATCGCGAAACAGATTCTTCAAAAATGCACCGCGTGCAGAACTTGAACTTCCCGACATGTCTACTTGACCTTCACTCTGTTTTCGGTGTACTTTCTTTGCTCGTAGCTCTCCATTCACTCACCGAAATTGAGCAAGTGATATACCGATGGAAAGCTGCTATAACATGCAACTTTCCCGTGTTGATCGGTTTTTTATACTCGCGATGGTTTAAATAGTTTTCATCTGAAATTCATTCAATGTAGTAGTTGAACTTCCTACTGTTTTCACGTTGAACTTTTGTGACGTATTTTCGTTTGTAATTTTCCCATCCATTCGTCAGTGTTACACAAATGATATATCCTTTTGTACAAACCTCTCTCATAATTATTTTTTTAACTTTCTCCGACTGAGTACTTGAACTTATAACAACAAAACTTTTAGTCTTTGTTTTTTATTCTTTTTTTAACACAAAATGCACACCGTGTAGTACGTGAACTTCTGGTAGTTATCAATCTGAACTTCTCTTGGTTACGTGAAAATATCTGAGTTTTTAATGAATATTAATCTGATTTTATTAATCTTCTTTTACGAATTTTGAAGTGCTCTATTTTTTAAAAGTTGAACTTCTTGTTATTTTATTTTTGAACTTTTTGTTTCCATTTTTAATAACGAGGAAAATCTGAGTTTTCTATATTCATAGAACTTCTCCATCTTTTCAATATGGACTTCCTGGTTTATTTCTTAATCTTTTTATGAAATTTAGAAGCGCTCTATTATTAAAAGTTGAACTTCTTGTTATTTAATTTTTGAACTTCCTATTTCCATTCTTTAATAACGAGGAAAATCTAAGTTTTCTATAATCATCAAACTTCTACATATTTTTCATTTGGACTTCCTGGTTTTATTTCTTAATCTTTTTATGAATTTTGAAGCGCTCTATTATTAAAAGTTGAACTTCTTGTTATTTAATTTTTGAACTTCTTGTTTCCATTCTTTAATAATGAGGAAAATCTGAGTTTTCTATAATCATCGAACTTCTCCATTTTTTTCATTTGGACTTCATGTTTTATTTCTTTTAGTAATGGAAAAAATCCTACTTTTTGAGAGACATCGAGCCGCTCCATTTTTAAATCTGAGAGAATTATTTTAAAACACAAAAAACAATTTTGTGTGTGTTTTTAAACATGGAAATACAAGGTGAACCTCTCTCATAAGAATTTTTGAATTTCCCTGGACAGAGCACTTGAACTTCTTTTAACAAACCTTTTAAGCTTTTATTTTTCTATATTTTTATTCTCACCTAAAATGCATTCCTTGTAGTACTTGAACTTCTTATTGTTTTCACGATGAACTTCTATCACATTTTTTTGTATACATCGAATTACACGCAATTGAAGGTCGGACGCCATTTTAAAACATATAGTTGGAGGTCGGACATCCCACAATATAAATTCTAACCCGTGCACAAAGGTGCAGGTTAACTTCTTCCAACAAATTTGAGTTTTTTATATACTTCGAACTTCTCTGTTATTTTAATATCAATTTCTTAGTGCGGATCCATGTCAGTGGCACGCGGTTGGCCAGATTCGTGGAGGAGTAGGGGCTTCTTGATGTTATTCATTAGTATCGGGAAATGTCCTATTTATACAAACCATTTAACGGAATAGATCATTTGATATCCTGGTGCAGAGAGTTTGAATAGGAGAAACTTTGGAATGTGGAGAGTTTTTCCAAAATTCATTAACGTTTATGAGTTGTCTTTAAAAAGGTCCAAAATGATGTTGTTGTTTTTTTGAACTTGTAAATCCTAGATCTTAGTATACTTTGAACTTCTGTGTTATTTTAATTTGAACTTCACATTTTTATTTTTGAGTAAAGAATTGTTTCTGATTTTTGAGATGAGCATCAATTTTGACTAATTTTTCAATTTAATAATGACAGATATTTGTATTTTTTTAAAAGGGTAAAATCCTAGATTTTGGAATAAACATCGATCCACTTCATTATTTTAGTTCAAACTTCTAGTTTTTTAAAGCATGGAAAATTCATTTGAACTTTTTTTGGTGTACTTTTCATTTCGATTTGACCTTCTTTATTTTATTCTTTAGCAACGATAAAAATCTAAGTTTTTTATAAACTTTGAACTTCCCTATTTTTTTAATTTGAACTTCTTACTTTTATTCTTAAAGAAAAATATGGTTTTTCAATAAGCATCAAACATTTTTTAAAATTGAACTTCATACCTTTAATTTTTTCTAGAAAAAGAAAGATATTTTGGTTTTACATATGCATCAAATTACTTCCTTTTTAATTTTGAACTTTTTCATTTTATTTCTTTGGTAACAAGGGAAATTTGAGTTTTTTATAAATATCGAACTGCTATGTTTTTTATTTTGTACCTATTGGTTTATTTCTTTTAGTAACCGAAAAAATCCTATATTTCTAATAAATATTGAACTGATCCATTATTTAAATTTGAACTTCTAGACTTTTTTATTTAGAAACAGTGATTTTTTTATGAATTTTAAACTGTTGTATTTTAATAATTAAACATCCTGTTATTTTATTCTTGAACTTCTTGTTTTCATTCATTAATAATGAGGCAAAATCTGAGTTTTCTCTAAACACCGAATTGTTCATTTTCATTTGGACTTCTTGATTTTATTTGTTTTATTACTAAAAAAACCTACCTTTTTAATAAACATCGATTCGCTCCATTTTTTAGATTTGAACTTCTAGGGTTTATTTAACGGAGAAAATCCCTTTTCAATAAATTTGTGTTGAGATGCTTTGTTTTTTTTTTGACCTTTCTTGAGTTTGTAATAAAGATTCGACTTCTTCATCTTTTAAATTTGGAGCTCTAGATTTTTTTTCTAGAAATGGGCAAATCCATTTTTTCATAATTTTTGAAATGACAATTTTTTTTGAAGGGGAGCCTTGGCGCAGTGGTAAAGCTGCTGCCTTGTGACCATGAGGTCATGGGTTCAAGTCCTGGAAACAGCCTCTTACAGAGATGTAGGGAAAGGCTGCGTACTATAGACCCAAAGTGGTCGGACCCTTCCCTGGACCCTGCGCAAGCGGGAGCTACATGCACCAGGTTGCCCTTTTTTTTGAACTACTAGTTTTTTTAGAAATGGGGTAAAAATACATTTTTATTAAAAATTTGAACTGCTCTTACTTTGACCTTCATGGGATTTTTTAGAAATGAGAACATATGTTTTTGTTACACACATCGTGTTTTCTAAATGAACTTTTTTTTGTAACTTTTGTGTTTTTTTGGTAACTTAAGAAACAATTAGCACCCCTTTTATTTTCCTCTACCTTTCTAAACTGGAAACAATCCCTAGTTTTTGATCTCTCTTGGTTTTTTTTCTACAACACAACAAAGCTTTTGACCATGAACTTAAACTTTATTTTTGATTCACCGCATTTTTCTATTTTTTAATTTACACTCATTTTACTCATTTTACTATATCTGAACTCTGTTCTTTTTAATAGTTGGACTTCTCATTTGTTTCCATGAGTGGTACGTGTATGTTGAGAGTAGTATCTGATGCACAGAGATTATGTGTGAAGCGAAGCGAGGCCAGGCCGTGAACGACCCCCAAGTCTTGGCCCACAACAGGACTACGCTCACTTTCCTCAACGAGTTTCTAGACTAGCAAATCAGCCAGACTAGCACGTATATCAAATACTTGCAGTGACAAGTCCTTCACATTGAAATATTGAATACCGAATAGTACTAGTAACAAAGAAAACAGAGCATGAGTGCTTCACATAAAAGCAACAGGGAGCATGGGATGTACTACGTGTGTATGCTGCTAGTATATCAAAAACTACAAGTGAAAATTCCTTCGCATTGAATAGTACTAGTACAGGTTCAGCCAACAACAGGGCCATCAGTTCAGCCAACAACAAGAGTTGTCATCATTTCAGTTTTCGGTCATGGTATCAAAGATTTACACAACTTGAGTGCTTGACATCGCAGCGACAGAAGTGCTGCTCTGGTTTACTTCAGATGGACTCCAAAAGTTGTGCGTGTGTGCATGCGCGCGGTGCAGTGCACCCACTGTTTGTTCGTGCTCTGAAACTGAAAACTAACTCTAATTTTTCCCGCAAAAAAGAAAAAGGAAAGAAAAATAACTCTTTTTCTAGGCATTAGGGAATTCCTGTGCATCTTGTCATCTCAATTCCGGTGGTATAAAAATGTGACACATCTTCCATCAGGCAACTGAACTAAAATCCTACTCCCTCCATTCGGGTGGTAGGATTTTAGTTCTTACACTCTCCAACATCGTTTCTTACTGTTTACACTAATTTTACTATATCTGAACGCTGTTCTTTTTAATAGTTGGACTTCTCATGTGATCCCCATGTGAACTAAAGAAACAACGATGCATAATCACACACGCACACATATCTTGCTAGATCAACAACAATTGTGTTTCTCATGCCAAGCATTATCCTCTGCAGGCGGAAATTGTTGTACACTCGTACACATATCTCTGAAACTGATGCATACCAAGTTATGAAAAAAGAATTTTTACAAACAAAGTTTACTAAATCAACGAAACACATCAACTAACACAATGCACACTCATAAAATAGAGCTAGATCTGCTCATATGCACGTACAGTCTGCTCATATGCACGTACAGCACACACGAACAGTGCTATGTCTTCCCAGAGAGGAAACAACGCCAACTTGCTACAACTTCACGCTGGATACATCACTGCATGCCCAACGCGGATTCATCATGTAGCCGGCCTCGAAACGCAAGTGCTGTGCTGGATGACCTTGATTGATACAAATCAACCGACGGCGGCAGCGAAGCAAAACAGTGACGAGAGATGGTTGCCTGCACGGACTGCCTGCGAGGGAGGCGACGAACTTGTGCAGAGGTGGTTGGGGCAGGTTGACGGTTGGTGGTTTGCGAGCAGAGCTCGGGAGGGAGGGCGTCACCGCGGTGGATCCAGGGGGGAGGTTGTCCGCCGCCCCCACTGCCGTGGATCCGAGGGAGTCCGCCGCCACTGTGGATCCAGGGGGAGGTAGGCACCGTCGCGGTGGATCCAGGGGCAGGGAGGCCGCCGCCGCGGTGGATCCAGGGGGAGGGAGGCCGGCGTGGTGGTTGTGGGCGGCATGGTCGTGGCGGAGGCGAGTTGGGGGCGACGGTGACGGCACCGGTGGCAGTAGATCCTAGAGGCCGCATCATTGGTTCGGGCGCCAGCGTCGGAGCAGGGTAGGTAGCCCGGCCACGGCAGAGAGACCGCGGGAGGCAGAGGTGCTTCGGCAGCCGTTGGGTGGTCCTCGACGGCGGGTGGGGACGGGGTCGCCGATGGGTGGTTTGGGGTTGAGGATCGCCGATGGGTGGGTTGGGGCTGGTGATCGAGGTGCAGGATGTACACGAGGTGGGGGACAGACGGTCTGTTTTTTTGTCTGATCGAGTTCGAGAGGACCTCTGCACCTTCTATGTAGGCTTGACGTGATCCTAATAACTATTCTAATCACATGATTAGAAAAGTGTTACTATATATCTCTCCCTAATAATAAAGCACGGATTGGGTTTCCGGGTTCACCGTCGCGGCGTTTTTACACAAAGGTCCTTGACATTTATGGAAATAAACCCGCAGTCTAATAAATAAGTGGGAAAAAACGTTTCGTATGTCTGCCCCACCCGTGGACGCGCTTGACCAAAAAAAAAGCCCACCCCGAGTCAAACGACCGCGTCTCCATCCCCGTCTGGATCCGCCGCCTCGCCGCCGCCGGCCCGCATCCTCCGCCACGCCGTCCTCCGCCGAGCCATGCCGGCGCCCTCACCGCACCCCGGCCTGCCTCCTCTCCGCCGTGCCCTTCTCCGCGCGCCCTCCGAGTCCTCCGCGCGCGCTGTTCACCGGCGCTCAGGCACAGGACGCCGCCCACCGCGACTAGCTGCTCAAGACTCTCCTTGCCGCCGTGGGCAATGGCCGGGAGGAGGAGGAGGACGCGCGGCAGCGGCAGAATCAGCACGTTGGATCCGGCCGAGGCTTACGTCGACACGGACGCGGAGGCTCTGGCCGCAGCCGCCGCGCTCTATGCCCTGCCCCTGCTCGCCGAGCCCTGCCTCTCCGGATCTCCAGCCATGTACGCTGCCGTTGACCTGCACTTTTCAGAAATCTTATGTTCAGAGTGTAATGATCAGGTGTTAATTTTTTATTTAGTGTCACTTTAGTGCAGCTGCTCCCTTGATTTGCTTCCTAGCTGGATCATTTGATCTAGAAAAGATGGAACACTAGAACGTACATGGAAACTTTCAGATAAGTTCGTATACTTACATGATTGAATCCTCAGCTTGTAGGAAAATCAGTGAGGGGATGAACTGCAGTCTTCCCTTACCACTCAATAGTTCCCAATTTATTTTTTGGATTTTTATTTTTATTTGATAAGTATAACACCTAATTTACAATGAAGTGCATCCATCAAGCAAATTGTTTAAACATTAATACAGAGCACCTCCATATCCACAGTCGTCAACGTGTTGCTCGCCGACCGTGTTGTTCTTGAGATACGCCTTGAAGTCGGGGGATCAGGCCTCCAGCACAAATCGTTCTTTAGCATGTCCTCGCGATATGCTTCTATAGGAAGTGAGATCCCCCATACTTATGTTTTTAACCCGCATGGATAGTTCTGTAGAAAAAAAATGTTATTCTGCAGTCTTCGTAACTTAAGCAATGCACAAATGAATATCCACTATTCATATGTGACAAGAAGTGCATGAACTTGGCTAATGTTTAGGGGCATAAACATGATCATGTCAAAACTGCATAGAGGCACCATGTTATTATGTTCTTACAGATAAAACATTCAGGTTAGTAATTTCTCTTTGCTGAGTGATTTTACCGTTCCTCATTAGTATGTGTTAAAGCTATGGATGCTGAACTCGCTAGATTCCTTTTTGCTATGTCCGCAGGGAGGTCGCTTCTGGCATGTTCTGCAAGTTCAAACGGAAGAACATCTCTGTTTGCATAGCCCTACAGGGGAGCAAATGGATTTCTGTGCTCCGTCAGGTCAACACCACTGAGTTAGTTCATGAATTCATCAAATTACGGTTGTTGATCAGAGAGGTGCAAATACCACAGACCAAGATGTCGTCTCCTGGTGTTGGACAACGGATGGAATGTATACGACGCGCTCAACCTACAAGGCAATGTTCTGGGGCTCTTACTCGAGCACTTGCTCTCAAACTTTCTGGAAGGCTTTGGCTGAAAACAAAGTAAAAAAATTCTGTTGACACCTGTCGCTTGGGAGGATTCTGACCGTGGACAAGCTGATCCAGAGAGGATGGCAAGGAAGCGAGATTTGTTCGATGTGCAGTTCACAGGAGGAGACGGTGGAGCATCTTCTTCTGAACTTCTATTTTGCTCGCCAAGTTTGGAGGAGGATCGCGGCTTGGTCTGGTTTTGAGACATTATGATGTGAAGATGGCCTCCGGGAGGGCACGGTTTACTCCTGGTGGCTGGAGCGAGGCTGCCAAATCCCTACGACCAACCGGCGAAAGTTTGATGGGACTGTAGCTTACACTTTTTGTCCGATTTGGAAAGATAGGAATGGGAGAGTTTTTGACAATGCTTATGCTGGTGTCGAGGACACTTTCTTTAGAATTTAGGAGTCCATCCTAACGAGAGAGTTGACATTTGCCAGAGTGATACTGTATGATGGAGGCTACGGCCATCACATCGGATTGTAACCAGGTTTCAGCCTAAACTTGTTTTTTCTTCTCCTCTAATAGAAATGGTAGCGCTCCTGCCAACATTTCGAAAGGGTATGTCCGCAGCGAAGTGCTGACTACTTGGAGGCTATATACATGCTGTAAAGTGTTGGGTATTTGGAGGTAGTTCTTAATGCATACAAAACTGCTCATGCCAGTGTTAATACTCAATACAAAACTGTAAAGTGTTGTAGCCTGCTCTGAAGAAAATTAACCAATTATATATTTCCTGATCTCGTGAAAAATATATTAATCATTTAAAATTATATGATTATGCAAGGCCAATACATTTGGTAACAAAAAAAAAAACATGCTACCATACTTAGAATAGTGTTGCCATAAGTATTAGTTTTCACGAAAGTCGTATTATATCCCCGCAAAAAAAGTTTTATTATAGATTGATTAGATTATTTCGGTTGTTGTGGCAGTTCTCCCTTGCAACTGTGCTCTATTATGAACAAAATGTGTTTTTCTACAATGCTGAAAGTGTAATGTGTAGGACAACAGATAGATGGAACCGAATATTCTGGAGCATATACTTGATGGAAGAGAGAACCTGACGAATCTGCCATTTGCGCTTTTGAAGAACATCACAGAAAATTTCACTGAAGATCGACTAATTGCACAGGGTGGATTTGCAACAGTTTATAAGGTAACAATTACTTCTGAAACAAATTAAGCATATAACACGTATAATATCAAGGGTACCAATTCGGCACTACAAAATGGAGTGCATATTTTCTGATGTCCCTGATTTCTTATCACATACCTTGTTCTCCCCTAAATGTGTACATATAAATTGTTCCCCAAGCCTGACTGGCTGAGCATTGAGCAGTCTTGATTATCACAATGTTTGTTCCTTTAGTTGGTATAATATACAATTGCCTGATGTTGTCTACAGAGATTAAATGTAGATAAAGTTCTGATGATGGGTTTGCAGTATGTAATCAATCTGTGTGAAGTGTGTATAATTAGCTTGCTTCGTCTGCATGAAAGCTCCTCTGTTTGCATTGTCTATTGGTCATGTATGGTCAGTGTTTGTCTGCCACGAGAGTTGCGTATGAAGACCTCGTTCGACCTGCTGGCCCCAAGCCCCGACACAAAAGGGACAGTATTTTTAAGGGGTACACATTATATCACACTATTTAAAAACTGGTCAAAATTCCCAAAAAATGTTCCTTTAAAAAAATGCATTTAGAAATATTCCAAAAAATGTTCTCCTTAAAATACATTCAAATTTTAATAAAGCATTCATTTTCTAAAAAAAAAATGTGTTTTTCGGATAGCAAAAAGTAAAACCAATTGAGAGACTATTCCATGAACCACTACTCTTCAATCAGATGAAGAAGGCCTTGTGGCATACTGGGTGCTTATGGAGGTGCTTAGAAAAATAAACCGATTTTTTCTGAAGCATCGGTGCCTATTTCTGCAGAAGAGACACCTAATTAAGTGTCTACTCTGTATAAATAAGCACCGGTGGTTAAGAAAAGTTTGATTTATTTCTCTGAGCACCATCTCTAAGCACCTTGCATTGTACAAGGCCTAAGGTGGCTTCTTAATGATCAAAATTCAACCAAAAAGCAATAATCAGTGTAACATTAATTCTCAGATTTGAATAAATGTAACATCAACTATCATATTTGAATAAAAGAAAATGGTTCGTATGGACACATGGAGCAGGTTTTGCCAGATTTTACACCGTTGCAACGCGCAGGCATTAAATAAAAGGAACAAACTCTTCCCAAGCAAACAATCATCTGTAAGAAGTCCCTAGCAAAAATGCTCTAAAAAATATATGTAAAAAACAATCTTTTTTCCCTAAAAGACTAAAAAACGTTAACTATTCTTAAAAAGTGTTTCAATTTTTATGAAAATATTAACTTTTATTAAAATAAGGAATTTGTGATGTTTAACCTTATTACGGGCGTTTATTAAAACTGGATATAAAAAATGATGCACAATGGCACATGTGCCTTTTTAACGCCCGGTGCAACGCCTTTTTAACGCCTGGTGCAACGCACGGGCATTTTGTACTAGTATATATATATATATATATATATATAGATAAAACTATGTCAAAATATGGGAGCATCTCTCTAATGTAATAAGATGATCCAACGAAGGGATTGTCAAAACATGCATCTGTGTGTCCTCGGCAAAAATAATAAGCATTTCAGCTCACTGCGACATAAATATATACTGAACTATTTGTTTTTTTGTCCAGGACACATACAGTCGTATTTTTTTAATCCCTCCGTTGGATCATGTTATATTATAGGTGTGTTGGTTCAGTATTTTTTTCAGAATTTTTGAGAACTTTTGCACCGTTGAAACTCTTAACTAGTTCTGTGGCAAGCACTTGTAGAAAATCCTACTCCTATATATATATATATATATATATATATATATATATATATATATATAGTGTTACTATTCATCAACCACGATGCAAAATAAGTTATTTTTCACCTGAGGTAATCTTACGATCGCTTCTTAAATAAATTACGTTTAAAATATAATAGTTACATGTATATTGATTTAATATGTAAAATTTGGTATAAAAACAAAAATATAGGTTATAAGACCCGAAAAATCATATTTTATGTATGTTTTATACTATGTTTTACATTCGTAATTTTACGTAACATAAAATATTTTTTACGGTGAGTACATATTTTCTTACGTTCTCTTTTTATGTATGAAATAAGACAAAAATTACGAAACGTAAAAATACAGTGCATTAATGTCAAAATACAGAGGGGGTAAAGAATAACTATTCCTCACCTAGAATGACGAATAGCGTGACCCTATATATATATATATATAATGTTATTATATATATGGTAGCATTATTCTGATCCTAGTATCAGAATAACTATTTGGATCACGTTAGGCCTATACAGAGCCCGCTGTGATGTTTCTAAATCTGGAAACGCAGCCCACCTGAACCGGTAGACAAAAAAGAAAATTCACGCACCCCTCATCCTCGACCTCCCAACCCCCGGATCGACACGCCCGCCGCCGACCTCCAGGATCTGTCCGCCACCGCGCGTGCCGCCGGCCTTCGAGGTCTAGCCGTCACCCGCACGCCGCCGGACTACGGGATCCCACCGCAATCCCACGCGACGCCGGCCTCCGGGATCCCACCGCCACCCTGTGCGACGCCGACCTTCGGGATTCTGCAGCCACCCCGCAGGCCGCTGGCCTTCGGGATTCCGCAGCCACCCCGCGCGCCACCGGCCGCCGGGAACCCGCCTCCACCACGCGCGCCGCACTGCTGTGCAACCATTAACCGTTGATGCGCCATGGGAAGCCCCTGCACTGCTCGCCCTTCCTCACATGTGCCATGGTTGCATCTTCCCTAGCAGATGCGGCCGGTGTGCCATTTGCACCGCCAATGCGACCTACGCCGTCCACAATTGGTCTACTCATCCATTCTTCACGGGCAGTCCGTCGGCTCGCTCCCTAGCAGTCCATGTGGGCAGCCATCTCTCCTCGCTGTTATGTTTCTCATCGCAATTGTCGTCAGTCCAGTGACATCAAGGCAATCCTACCGCAGCAGATGTGTTCGAGGTCGGCTACCTCCTCAGCGTCGAGGTCTCCCACCAAGCCGAGCATGCCACTGCTCCATCCTTCGTGAAGATGTAGCAGGTCGGGCTATGAAGCAAGAAAAGGTCGGACAGCAAAGAAGTTGAAGGTCGAGATTCGTGCTCCTCCGATGGGGATGCAGACCAGCGCCTCGTGGAACAAGGGCCTCCTCTGCCTGTCGAGCCACCTGTGCACCGCAATATCAATCCACTGCACGCCCACCTTGTGTGCCAAGTAGAAGTTCAGTTTCGCTTGCAAGGTACGTAATCCTCCATGTGCAGTTTAAGTGTAATGTGTCGCCGAATTCCCCGGTGCTCTGTTCCTAGTTTCAGTTGATGATGTTGTAAGGACAGAACAAGTTTGTTATGCATGTTTCCAGTTCACGAAGCTATGGGTGTTCGTTCTTGGTCCAAAAGAAGAGTGGATACATTTTATTCTTTTAGTGTTGTTTGTACAAGTGTGAAATACTTGTATGATGTTGTCAGACTGTCCGATGCCATCTACTAAAAGTTTCTTAATGTCAGTGTTGAAGACAGTGGACGTGCTGAGTGCTGACTGTGGCCGGTTTGCTGCAGGATGATGGCAAGATATGTCTGTCAAAACATAAAAACGGGAGCTTGGAGAACCACCTCATCATAAGCGAATTTTTCAGTAGTCGACCTTTTCTACTGAATATCACCTTTTTTTGGTCGATCTGCCCTTTGTTTTAAGTCGACTTGGTCTGCAAAGTAGTGCATCTTGCAGATGTTGGCGAACATCACATATTTTATATTAAGAACCATAGTTTGTAGTGGTGTACAACTAACAAAACTAGCACATATTATATTTAAGAACCATCCTCTCTAGTGCTTAACTTGTATGAACCTACAGAATCTTTTGTTGCTGCTGCTTTTAATTATTCTTGCCAGGTCAATTTGCAATAGAGTGTCAGACGTAGGATCTTTAGCTAGCGAATAGACAAGGGGAAGGGGTTAATCTAAATGTCAGTGTCAATGCCGCAAGAAAAAGTACAAACTTGCCACGCCCACCTTGCGTGCCAAGTAGAAGTTCAGTTTCGCTTGAAAAAATCATAACAATAAAAAAACAAAAAAGTTGAAGTTCATGTATGAAAACTAGGAGAGGTCAAAAAGTAGTAAAAACTTCAAATAAAACCTTTGTCAGTAAGTAACATCAAAATTTAAAAAATTGACAGCGAAGTTCGAAATAGTAGCATAAACAGTAGGTCAAATACAATGCATGAGATCAAAGTTTTCAAGTGAAAAAGAAAATATATAAGAAAGAAAAAAGATGCGGGGATTCATTGTTCTCCATGTTTGCCACGCTGGATGCTGGCCAGCTCGCTCTTCCTGTGCATCGCTGCTACTCTAACCACACTTGTAAGCAGCAGCTAATTCTCTCTCCGTGTGTTTATTTAAAAAAGGAAGACCCCAAATCAATAAAAGAGCATCATGTCCTAGGGCATGCGTGTTGGGTCTGGTGTCTCGTGTGTGTGCGCGCTCACCTTGTGGGAGCTTGTGTTTTGTCCTCCTATTCTGGTCTGCACGAGGAAGTTTAGCCTTATCCTTTGTAAAAGTACAATGTGGATATATGGGAATGCACATGGGGCACTGTGTTTGCATGAAGGTCACTGAGCACCAATATGTATATATGTTAGCAGTTGGTGTCTAATGGTTGTTAGTTACCACTTTGGCGTGAACATTGCTTCTACATGTTGTTCTTGATAGAGATCGAAATGCTTCTCTGTAAATATAAATTAGAAATCCTAGTATATGTGTTCTCTCGAAAAATATGTGGATACACACAAAACGGTGGATGAGAAATTCATAATTTGTGTCGCACAAAGTTCAAAGTGTTTGCTTTTGAAAAAATATACATCTTTGGGGTGCGAATATAAAGAAGCATTTAGAATATACATTTCTCCATCACTAAAGAACAAATCGAGAAGTTCATATTAAAAAAATAGAGTGGTCTGATTTATACCAAGGAAGAAATCAAAGTGTAACCAAGAAAAATTGTTAACTCTTGAACTTCAAATTTAATAAATTGGAGAGTTTAGAGAAAATGTTATAGGTGTTCATAAAATTTCTCACATGGATTTTCCCATTATTTAAAAGCGATGACAAAAAAATTAAAATTATATCACAGATAAACTCAAAAAAATGTAACAAAAAAACATACTTTACACGTTAAAAAATCAAAGGTCATATTAAAATAACACAGCACTTGAAAAACTCTATGAAATACATATTACCCCATTTTTCCGTTACAAATGAATAACACCAAGAAGTCCAAATTGTAAAAACCAAGAAGTTTAATTTTTAAAAATAGAATAGTTCAATGTATATGAAGAACCCAGATTTTCCTCGTTACTAAATGATAAACCAAAAAATTGAATAAAACTAGATATTTTCACTAAATTTCTCCATCACTAAAGAATAAATCGAGAAGTTCATATTAAAGAAAGAAGCTTACGTACATTTTTTTAGGTAAGATCATATACATTCAGGGAGACATTTGACATAGAGAAATTATTACATATAAAAAAGGTGTGTATAGTGAAAAATGTCGAGAAGTTCAAGGTCAACCATTTAGAAAAGATTCAAAAATTACGCAAATTGGCTTTTTTTTACAAATATCGCATAAGTTCAAAAAAACCGACAACTGAAGTTCGGAGTTCTACTCACAACAAACCTTTAAAAAACCTAGAAGCAGAGCGGTTCAATGTTTACTAAAACATCAAATTTCTTCAATCACTAAGGACAATCAAGAAGAGCAGTTCAAAAGTAAAAGACACATAGAAGCGGATATTTCACCATTTCTAAAATAAAAAATAAGAAGTTCAAATTCTAAAAATAGAGAAGTTCAACAATCATAAAAAGGACTTTCATTGTTTCTAAAATTAAAAATAAAAGCTCTTGAAGTTGAAATTGAAATAATGGACAATTCAATATTTATTACAAAACTAGGATATTGTCTTAACTGAAAGAAAGAAATCAAGAAGTCCAAATTACAAAAATAGAGAAGTTTCATATTTATGACAAAACTCAGATTTTCCTTGTTACTACAAAATAAAAAGAAGAATTTCAAATTAAAAAAAGAAGAAGTTCGATGGATATAGAAAAACTCAAATTCTTTCCTTTTCTTGGAAAAATAAAAGTTTAAAGTTTAATTTAAAAAATATTTGATGCTTATTTAAAAACATACTTTTTCTAGGAATAAGACTAAGAAGTTCAAATTAAAACAAAAGAGAAGTCCAAAGATTAAGAAAAACTCAGATTTTTCTCGTTACTAAAGTACAAAACAAAGAAGTTCAAATTAAAAAAAGGAACAACTAAAAAGTTTTAAAATAGATTTTTCCCATTTCTAAAAAAACAATGAAGTGGTTCGATGTTTATTTAGGAACTAAGATTTTACCGTTATTAAAATACTCAAATATCCCTTAACATTGAAGAATCAACCATGAACTTCAAATTGAAAAACAAAAGATTAAGAAATAAACCGGGAAGTCCATATTAAAAAGATTGAGAAGTTCGATAATTATAGAAAACTTAGATTTTCCTCATTATTAAGGAATGGAAACAAGAAGTTCAAAAATAAAATACAAGAAGTTCAACTTTTAAAAATAGAGCGCATCAAAATTCATAGAAAAAGATTAAGAAATAAAACCAGGAAGTCCATATTGGAAAGATGGAGAAGTTCATGATTATAGAATACTCAGATTTTCCTCGTTATTAAAGAATGGAAACAAGAAGTTCAAAAATAAAATAACAAGAAGTTCAATTTTTAAAAATAGAGCGCTTCAAAATTCATAAAAATGATTAAGAAATAAAATCAGGAAGTCCATATTAAAAAGATGGAGAAGTTTGATGATTATAGAAAACTCATATTTTCCTCGTTATTAAAGAATGTAAACAAGAAGTCCAAAAATAAAATAACAAGAAGTTCAACTTTTAAAAATAGAGCGCTTCAAAATTCATAAAAAATTAAGAAATTCATATTAATGTTCATAAAAAACTTAGATATTTTCATGTAACCGAGAGAACTTCAGATTGATAACTGCCAGAAGTTCATGTACTACACGATGTGCATTTTGTATTAAAAAGAATAAAAAAGAAAAGACTAAAAGTTTGGTTGTTATAAGCTCAAGTCCTTGGTCGGAGAAAGTTAAAAAAAATATTGTGAGAGTGGTTTGTACAAAAGGAATATCATTTGTGTAATACTAACGAATGGATGAGAAAATTACAAACGAAAATACGTCACAGAAGTTCAACGTGAAGACAGCTGGAAGTTCAACTACTACACAAAATGAATTTCACATGAATTTTTTTAAACCATCGCGAGTATGAAAAAATGATCAACACGGGAAAGTTGCGTGTTTACAGCAGCTTTCCATCGGTATATCACTTGCTCAATTACGGTGAGTGGATGGAGAGCTACGAGCAAAAAAAGCACGTGAAAAATAGAGTGAAGGTCAAGGAGACATGCCGATAAGTTCAGGTTCTTCACGTGGTGTATTTTCGAAGAATCTGTTTCGCGATAAAGGCAAAACGAATGATCTCCCCATTTTTGAAATTACTTGAAAACGGCTAGGAATTAGAGAAAACCAACAACATGAAAAAGTTTCGCATTTTCCATAGGTTTTCAAAGGTATATTATTTGCCTCATTCTGATAAGGTTTGTAGAAATTACCTCAAAAATACGTTTTTAGTCATTTTCAAAATTGACTAAAAACTGTAAAGAATTGGGAGAAACAATCTATACCAAAAAGTTTTGCATTTCCTTAATCTTTCTAACGCCATATCATTTGCTGCATTCGGACGTACGGTTAGAAAAGTAGCTCGAAAATACAAACTCGATGCAACTTGGAACGTTTTCTAAATTACTTTTAAACAGTTCAAAATTAGAAAAAACTTTAAACATGAAAAAGTAGCGCATTTTCATAAGCTTTCCAACGCCATATCATTTGTCTCAATTGGATTAACCGTTTAGAAATGACATAAAAAATATGAACTCGGTTGTTCGGTTTAGGAAATTTTATGATTTTCCAAATTACTCTTTAACCGCAGGGAATTAGAGAGAACTTTCAACACATGGAAGGAGCGGTTCTGCATCAGCTTTCCAACGACATATTATTTGCCTCATTCCGATAAATGGTTTTGAAATGCGGTCGAAAATATGATTCACGTTTTTTGTATGACGAAAAAATGGTTTTCGAAACTGCTCTTAAACCGCTTACATTTTGCGAAAATTTTAACTTGGGTCATGATACTCGTGTCCATAGCTTTCCAACGGTATATCGCAAGCCCCATTTGGGCAAATGTTTGCGGAAGTTCAGCCTAGCACTAGGGGAAGTTCAGGCCGAATAACTCAGGCAGTAAAATTGCAACAAAGGCATGTTTCATCACGACCCGAGAGCAAATCCGCCAATGAGCGAGATTCCTGTTTAAAACGGGCATTTAGTTGCTAAAATCCGTTTGTAGATTAGACTTACATCACATGGAACATGACTGACCAAAAAAATTCACGCGGGAAGACACGGTTGAGATGATAGCCCGAAGGTCGGGTTCCTATAGAGGGAAGTTCACGTGTGTAACCCAGGAAGTTCATGTTGTGATTAGAATAATATTCTGATCC
>NC_041382.1:105475191-105485180 GCF_002162155.2 Triticum dicoccoides | reverse complement strand
GCCGCCCCGACAGGATCCACCTGATCCCCCGATCCCGAGCAGACCAACCCCCCCTCCTCGCCGCTCCACCCCTCAATTCCCGACCTCCGCCCTCGTTCGCCGCTGATATTCGCTGGATCCACCACCTCCCCCCGTCTCCAGCTCCTGCCGGGCCAGATCCGCCGCCTCCCCACCGTCTCCAGATCCCGGTCGACCACCGGCGCGGGCGAGCGAGCGACGGCGGATGCCGGCGCGAGGGAGCCCGTCTCGCCTGGACACGGCGAAGCCACCATGGACTTCCGGAAGCCGCATCCTCGTTCCATCGCCATCGCCCGATGCCTTGGCAGACCAGATTACGGCCCCGACGCAAGCTACGGCAAACGGCATGGCCAACGGAGCAACTCCTCGGCGGAGGCGGCATCAACGACGCCTTCAAATTCAACAACAGTACATGAACTTCCTCCCACTTGTTGCATTCTTCTTCAATCTTGCCCTTGTATGACTTTCTTGCTTCATGCAGATGAACTTCGCGCCCTCTGCAAGACATGGATTGCCATGCGGTTCCTCTCCTAGCTCTCCGACAAGTTGCTCTCAAGGTGGCCTATCAGCTGTTGGAAAAAGGTTGGCCGAACTTCTACCCAGGGTATGGTTGAACTTCTTACTTCTATTTGTTATTTTCTTATAGCCATGTGAAGTTCAGGTGGTGTGTGAGCATCAGTCCAGGCTACAAAAGCTTTTTTTAAATCTCCCTGCTTACAGCCATGTGAAGTTCAGGTAGTGTGTGAGCATCAGTCCAGGCTACAAAACAGTAGAAAATCTGCCTGCATTCACATGTGAAAAGCCATGTGAAGTTCAATTATTAAGTGTATAAGAGTTCAGGTTGGTATGTATCTGGTTCTGTGCAAAAAACATAAAAGGAAAAATAGAACATGCATGTGATGTCGCATGAAGGTCAGGTTGGTATGCACTAGTGGTTCAACCATCCGAACTCATGAAGGTTCGGGTTTTTAAACTGTAGACAGTATTTCCCCTTTGCAAAATAAGAAGTTCAGGCTGTGGAGAGTGCTCAGTTCAGGTACATATAAGTAATCAAATAGTGTAGAATTAACAAAATGTGACACTACTAGGGAAAGGCCTACTAGTGGCGCACCAGTTTGGCCTACTAATGGCGCACTACTCGTGCGCCACTAGTACCACGCCACTAGTATTATATACTAATGGCGCAACACTGGTGCGCCATTAGTATAGACCAACATGCGCCATTAGTATGCCTCCCAAGGGGCCATATTTACCCATGTTCTTTGGCATACTAATGGTGCACTGTGGGGTGATGTGCCATTAGTATGAATATTAGGTTTTATTTTTATTTTTACTTTTCTGATTTTTGCACAGGTTACAAAATATATTATTGGACAGAATATAGACAGCACCACACAGCAACAGCAGATTCATCGAATACAATAGAAGATTAGTCTCTGAATACAATTCATCATATTAGTCTCCGAATTCAAAAGACCGAACAAAGATAGAACATTACAAGTCTCGAGACCGCGAGTAGCGAGTTTGTCGGAAGTAATACTAATCCTAACAAGTCCTACTAATCATCATCATACAACTTCTACTCGTTATTAATAACAAGTCATACGATCATCATCTTGATAGTCATCGAACCAACCCTACTTAATTGTTCTTAGCACATGATCATCAGTATTAGGCAGGACCTAAATACCATATTTAAGGTAAAATAGCATAAAACAATATAGACCCTGACTCTCTATTATGGAGAATGGAGAACATCCTGTCTCTAATACTTGCGCTTCGCTTCCTTTTGCTTCAAAGAACCTCCTTACGACTGTCCATACATTTTTTTCATCCTTTATTTTCATGTCTCCACTTCTTTTAGAAATCTCGTATGGACAGTTGAGATTCGTAGGATGACCTGGCTGTATGTTCAAAACATTAAGATTACCTTTCTGATACATCAAATGAGGCACACAATTCTCTGGGATTATCTGTTGAAAAACATAGTAATAACTTCATAGTTAGCAATGATGTACTAGTTTTAGAAGTATGCAAAAGATGCACGGATGTCATAATAGTAAAAATCTTACCAGGGTATCTCCATGGTAGTTACCGTAGTTGAACACATGCACTACTGGCACGTATTGACCATAATGTTGAGGAGTTTGATTGTAGATATTGTAATTCTCAATGTCAGTACAAAATCCGACCAGATGATTTTCCTCCTTGTAAGTTGTTAATTCGGAGCCATCGGTGTAGCGGGTTTTGTCTACCATGTCCCGCACATTCTTTGAACAATAAAAATAAGCTGTCAATGGAAATAAGCTGTCAACTATTTTGAAATAAACAATATAAATTAGCTAATAACTATGTTTGAGAAACTCACATAGCGGTAGAACTGGAGGCGTATCAACAAGGACCCAAATGTCCATATTGTCTTGGTCGATGTCAGGATTACCAAGATCCATGGTGAGAAGCATACCCTCATCAAAACCATACATCTTGCAAAATGCTTCCCAATTTTTGCAACCAAAATGGGTTACGTTCCCAGAATTATACAGATTTACTTCAAAGTCCACATCGTGATGAGTCCTTAGGTGAATTTTCTTTGTTTCAGAAATTTCATGGTCTTCAAAATCCATCCTCTCCAAGACATAGCATCTTGCATGGCATGGGATAAGCTATACTCGAATTGTAAAAGATGAAAATTACACGTTGAAATAGTTGAAGTCATGCTTAATTATGAAAAAAACAATTGTCGTTGTTGCGTACCGTTTCAACTTCGAAGGTCTCCTCGAGCTTAATGCTGAAGCGCCGATCATCGTCCAGGTGAGGCCTGTCACACAGACCTCGATCGTCGTGGCACCAGTCGCACTCCCCCAGGAGACTTTCGTCATCCGATGACGACGTTTCCTACATTCATAATTCAAAACTACATAGGATGAGTGGTTCCTCTTCCAGATTAGGGTTTATCGATGACGAGCAGCTGACATTAGTAATAACTATGAGTTGATATCACACTTCTATATGTCTAACACAAGAGGCAGTTGATCCTACTTAATTAAGTACTAAGATACCCTAGCCCATGCATTTTTCGCAAGTACCCCATATGTCCTATTTTTAGAAAAGTCATGCTAAAATTCACGAAAAATTTCAGCATGACCTTTGCTGAAAATAGGACATATGGAGTACCCGAATTTGCCGAACGGAAGTTAATCAACATTCTGGCAAACTCAAGGCCCTCTCGGAGTACCTGCAAAATCATCATGACACGATGGTCAGAGACAAAACCTAGCAAACTCCTTCCCTTCTTGGGGTACAACAATATATCTTCTAGCCATGAAAAATAATACCAACTAGGATCGGTATGACCTTCGTTTTTCATTTTCTGTATGATCAATTAAATCTTCTGCAAGCTTATATGAAAAGGTTCAGCAACTTGAAACGTAACTCTTGCTTGGTGTTCCAAATCATTTCATTTATATTTTAAATAACAGTAGGAATTATTTCATAATAGAATTTACCCCCAAAACAAATTCCTTTAATGCCATTCTCAAACCCTGAGTTGCCTCTGTTGCCCTAAAACTAATTCAAATAATTTTTATAAAATTGCCACAAAATTTTTGGGAGACCCTATAATTCCTATAAATCATTTTTGAACAAAGACCCATCCTACTCTTTTGAAATTTTTGAGAGAAACACCCACTTCTCCATTCTGATCCATTTTCAGTTTACAACTACAACCCTATTTCCCCTAGCTCCTAAAAATCTACAAAATTATCCCAACACAAGAACAGTACCTACTCTCCTTTTTCCCAAACATCTCCTGATCAAAATTTCTAAATTTTCAATAGGCCACATGGATTTGCTGAATCAGCATGAACCTTTCAAGTACCAAAAATGCAGCATTTTATTGGCACGACCAAGCTACTTCACGATAATTCATATTTTAAGAATTCTCACATTTCATATATCGTCTTTTTCAAAACAAAAAAAAAGTATCTATGGGGGCTGCAGCTGCATGTTGTGTATCAATGTACCTTATATATCACGAATCTAAACTAGACAAACACGAATGTAAACTGAACAATTAATAGGTTGCAAGAATATATAAAATCTGAACATTACACAATTCTGAACAGTACACTTCTCAAATTCATAGAAATTTGATAGAGAGAGAGGGAGACAGCAAGGATTCAGATTCAGAGAAGTGCAGAAGGAGGGAAGTGGAGAGGAGGAGCAGCAACAGTTTTGAGGTTTCAGAGAAGAGCAGCGGCAAGACGTTGAGAGGAGGAGCAGCATGAGTAAAGCAAGAGGGAGGAGCAGCAACAAGGCGAGGGCAAGCGCGGCCGTGGGAGGCAACACGCAAGTGCGTGTGTGCGCGGAAGCGGCTGACTGTAGTGATAGCGCAGTAGCGGGGCAACACAGGAGCTTGAGGACGGCGGCTACAGTCACGAACCTGACAAGGGAAGGGGGAAATCGGTCAAGGGCCTCACCGAGGTGCTCGACGATGATCTTGGGAGGTCGGGGGTGGCCGGGCGGAGCGATGTGACAAGGTGGACGAGGGAGGCCGAGGTTGGGGAAGATGATGATGGCGACGATACGGTGCAGCTCCGGTCGATTGAGAACCCGTAGATGAAGAAGCAGTCGACGACGGTCCTCCTGGACGTCTCCGTGCGGCGTGTGGTGACTGGTGGCGGCGCAGTGGGTCGGGGCGGCGGCGGAGCAACAGGTCGAGGGCTCGGGGGATTGGGGATTGGGATCGGCCGAGGGAGGCGGTGCTCGGGGGAAAAGGGATAGAGGGGGAAAAGTTAGTAATGGCGCACCGTGGGAGTGGTGCGCCATTACAAGTTATGAAAAAAAATGAATTTTTTTTGAAAAAAACTTAGTAATGGCGCACCTGTGGACAGTGCGCCATTACTAGTTTTAACTAGTAATGGTGCACTGTCTACTTGATGCGCCATTAGTATGTTTGGAAAAATGAAAAAAAATTGTTACTAGTGGCGCACCATGTCTCTGGTGTGCCATTAGTGTCTTCCACACTAATGGCGCACCTGCACATGGTGCGCCACTGCTATATTGTAGTGGCGCACCACATGTCAGGTGCGCCATTAGTATCCATTTCATCTATAGCCCTTTTCCTAGTAGTGTGAGGTTCATTCTGTGAAGGGTGCTCAGTTCAGGTACAAAAGTATTGGCAGATACTCAGCTCAGTGCAGAGTGTGATGCCTGTCCTAGGGGAAAAATATGTATATGAACACCACTTTTATATGAGAAATTCTGGCTGTGAATAATGCTAAGTTCAGTTACAAAGGTATAGGCAGATGTAACTTGTGTGCTAATAGACATTTTTTTCTTTTATGTCAGCAAGACGAGAGACGCATGAAGAAGCTTAGAAGTTCCCACCATCAAGTACACAATCCTAAGCATGTACGTGTTGCACCACCCCCTCAATGGGTCACACCTCAAACGGACCAACAACATTGCCAACCTGCTCCAGACCAAAAATGGATGACACCCGAAACACATGGAGACTTCCAAGATGTAGGGTCACATCCATATCCGCACAACATTGCGCCTCCACCTAATTGGGTGACGCCAGAAATCCCCCGCGGATTCTTTGTATCCACCAGCAGACTCCCAAGCATGCTGATGGAGGAGGGGGTTAGCTCAAGTCCTGCGTGCAACTCTGGAGGTTATCCCGGTGTGCCTCGTCAATGCCAAAGGGAGGCAACTAAACCGGATCCCAGTATAAATCCAACAGGAACACACACACGGAGGAGAGTGCTCTGCACACTACCACCGTTGGATCCTCCTCCTGCTGCTACAAGTCATAATTGTACAGGACATAAGGTAGATGGATTGCTTTACAAAACAAAAGAGCAAACCAATACAAGGATCACAACCTCCACAACCACCTCAAGCAAAAAGGACACAAACAAGAGAGAGGCCATCTTCATCCCTCCTTCCTCCTCGTGATCCACTCCTACATCATTCTATGATTACTCTCCGTGCCCCATCCCAGAGGGACAATAGCAGACTTCGAGGAGTTGCGATCATACACGCACGTAAGTGAAACAAAAATATTTAGGTATTTATATACGCATCTTGTATTATCTGCAAATTTCTCCTCCCTCTGGGATAACAAGTTCATAAACTGCATTTTAACGTGCTGTTTGGATTATTTTTTAGTTTTCTGCAGATGCCGGATCTCCCAGATTATATAATACCAAGACTAAAGATGCGATTCCAAGATGTAGAGAAAGCAAGGGAATTTTATAACAGATACGCCAGACACGCTGGTTTTGGAATCAGGAAGACGGGGGGAATGACAACCACAAGTATTTTGTTTGCGCGTTCCAAGGGATACAGACAACTTCTGTTTTAGAGGCTAACAGGAAGCGAAACAAAACATCGCAGAGGACAGGCTGCAATGCAAGAATGAGGGTGAAGGTGCAGGAGGATAACACATGCGTGGCAGTGAATATTGAGTACAATCATAATCACCAACTCATGCAAACTGATGACATGCTGGTTTTATTGCACTCACACAAGAATTACGACCCCCTATTTTGGAGTACATAAAGCTCCTACAGTACCATGATGTCAAGCACACAACAATCATGTCCATGCTATCTGAAAATGAAGATGGAAGCTACTTCCAAAGCATGACCGGACAAGACCTCCTAAACCAGTAAGTATTCAAACATCCACATACTGCAATGTACATAGTATCCTAGGTCACAACCCTTTGCTAGCAAAAATAACAAATGCATGTTTGCATGTAATTTGTAGGAAAGCCATGAATGCAAGGAAAGATGATTTGAATGATGTACTGAAACTTGTTTCAATCTTCAAAGACATGAAGGCAATCAATGATATGTTTTTCTATGACATACAAGTAGACAAGGACAAGTGAATTAAAAACATTTTCTGGTCCAATGCAAGCTGCCGAGGAGCCTATCAAGACTTTGGCGATTGTGTAACGTTCGACACAACTTACAAGACCAACAGATTTCATATGCCTCTGTGAGTGTTTGTTGGAACAAACCATCACTTGTAGTCAACGATATTTGATGTTGCTCTGATCAGAGACGAAGATGCAGAGTCATTCAAGTGGCTGTTCGATACATTTGTACGGTGCATGAACAACAAGCACCCAACTTGCATTCTAACAGGTGAGTTCAAAAACAATCTCTACAAGTTTCATCATATTTTCAGTCTATGGGTATGTATTGGGTACATTGGTTTTATCTAAAAAATAATGTAAAGCAAGCAGTTCAACCACTATTAGCACAGAAGTCCAACTAACGGTACAAGAAAGCAAAATTATCGGTCACATGTTTAGAAAAAAATTTGTTATGAATGTGAAGTTCAAATACAGGAATCATAGAAGTTAAAGGACAAAAGCTATAAGAAAAATATATGTAACATGTTGAGAAAAAATATAGTTATTTATGTGAAGTTCAAGCACTGGTACCACAGAAGTTCAACAACACTGATGTAAGAAAATTTTGAGTGTGACACTACTAGGTACTCCTACTGCTACCTGTGAAGTTCAAGCACTGGTACCACAGAAGTTCAACAACACTACTGTAAGAAAAAATACATGTGACAATTTTAGATAGCCATACTGGTACATGTGAAGTTCAAGTACTTGTACAACATAAGTTCACCATCAGTGCAAAAAAGAAGCAAGTTTCATTTTTTTTAATTCATGCAGACTACTGCCCATACACAATCATTTCCAAACACCGTACACAAGCTATGACGTTGGCACATCATGAAGAAGTACAGGGAATACCTTGCGTTGCTGTACAAAAAGTGTAAAAAATTCAAAGAGGAGTTCACAACTATATTAAACTGGTCGCTAATGCCAATAGAGTTCGAAGCTGCTTGGGCTGAACTCGTGCACAAGTACAACTTGGAGAACGGCCAGATGATGATGTAGTTGTGGAGTGATAGGAAAATGTGGATTTCAACATACTACAAGAACATTTTCGGTGCTAGAATGACTTCCACACAACAAAGCGAGAGCATGAAGCACGTGCTCAAGAGAGGGTTTGTCAAGGGGACCTAGAACCTACACAAGTTTGCTAGGCGGGTAAATGCTTGCATACAAACTTGGATGTAGAAGGAGAACGAGCAAACAATGACCAGCATGGTATGAATACTCAAAAAACACCCCCATCATGTTGTGTTTTCCTTCAACATGTGCACTTTGAATTTAAAAAAATGAAACCCATGACTCTGCTTCGACTAATATCTTATTTTTTTGACATGTGCAGACCAATCCTGTGACAAAAATAACCTACGACTATGAGGAAGACATGTCTATCAAGTACACGAGAGCCGTGTACACCGAGATGAGGACTAGGATGATAAAAGGCACACTATTTCACGCAAAGTGTACAACAGAGCCCACTAAGTACCTTGTGTACTACCACAACAAGGCTGGCCATGATGATGAAGAAAGATTTTCCTGGTCAAAGCATGAATTCCAGGTTGTAGCTGACCTAGAGAATGAAATATATGAGTGTGAATGCAAGCTTTGGACACACACAGGTGAGCCGAAAAACAAACTCATTAAATAGCTAAACTAGTAGTATCATATCAAAAATATATGAAAATCATTGTTGGCTCACAAACTATGTATTCTGCATTCGTCACAAAATGCATGCCTGTTCTGCCTTCACATCATGAACATACTAGACTACCTGAAGCCTGACAAATTTCCACGCAAGTATATCCTCAAACGGTACACAAAGACTGCAAAATCACAACCAACCTTTGATACAAGGGACTACAACACAACTGCATCGGATGGCAGCTCAAGACTATCGAAGCAAGACATCTTGCTGCAGCTAAATTTCATGGTTAACAAGAAAGCGATGAGATGTGACCAGCAATATGACAAAGCCTAGTATGTTCTCAAGAGGCTCGTGGAAGAGCTTGATGCAATACATTCAGTAAATCAAGCGGATGATGACGAAAGGATGGCTGAAGAGGATGCTAAAATTGAAGATGACCTTCATTATTATGCAGCTAAAATGCTCAACGCCGCTGCTCAAGCCAACCAATGCAAAGTAGGGTGTTGACCAATCAATGGAGCAGCGACATCAAGAGACGATGAAACTGCCGCTATACTCTGAAATGAAGGGTAGGAAGAAAATTTTTGCAGCAAAGAAAAGTGACAATAGAGCTCAAATCAAGGCACCACCTGCAGGAAGAGTCATCGTGCTCGATGAGAACAGAGTGCCACTTGGACACAGGCAACACTAAAAAAAAGACACATCCGTGACATTTTGGGCCGAACGAATTTTTTTTCTGTCATACATATGACACTTCTATGACGATAATTGTGACAAAACCCGGTATCATCATAGATGTGGTGGGCTCCTACTTCTATGACAAAAAATCATGACAGAAAATGGGCTTTTCGTCCTGGGCGGGCCGGAGACGCAGCTGCATGACATTCTTTGGGCCGTCCATGACGGAAAAAACCGTGGTAGAAGCGAGGGGGAGGAAAATTTCGAGGAGTTCCCGGTTACGGTGGGAGGCCGGGGGCCGAGCGATGCATGTTTCTCTCGTACACGTACGCGCGTGTGTGCGAGGCGTTGGCTCTAACTGAACCCGAGCGAGGCGTTGGGCTCTAACTGAACCCGAGAGATTGCACTGCAGGCTACGCATTACTGAACCCGAGCGATCGATCGATGGCTGTTAACTGAACCCAATCGAGCGATTCCTTGGCTACTGCTGCTAACTGAAGCCGATCGATGGGATGAACAGTGAGTGTTGTGGGGGGGGGTTGGATGAACAGTGAGCGGTGGCGTTGCCTCTGGATGAACAGGACCCCGTGGTGTGGTGGAGGGCTGGATGAACAGTAGACGGTGGAGGGGTGCCCATGGAGGGGTGGATGAACAGGACCCCGTGGTGTGGAGGGCAGGATGAATAGTAGACGGTGGAGGGGTGCCCGTGGAGGGGTGGTT
>NC_041382.1:105462660-105474824 GCF_002162155.2 Triticum dicoccoides | reverse complement strand
CAAGTCCGTTTCCTCCGTTTTGCGGTACACCACACCCCTCCCGATCAACAGGACCCCCGTTTCGATCGTAGGAGGTCCGTTTCCTCCATTTTGCGGTACGCCACACCCCTCCCGATCAACAGGACCCCCGTTTCGACCGTAGGAGGTCCGTTTCCTCCTTGTGCGGTACGCCAGGCCTCGTTTACATCGCCTCTGCCGTCCAAGCCCTCCCGATGAACACGACCACGCATTCCGTTCCGACCCATGAACATGATGACAACGCTGTTTCTCCGTTCCGACCCAGCCATGTACATGAGCCCTCGCCGTACGTATGCGCGAGTAGGCGTTCGAGACCCCGCCCGTATGTACACATACGTGGCCGTATTTTCTTTCTTGCACCCTGGCCGTTGTACGTACGTGTACATGCTACGTGCGCGCCTCTACTACGACACGTGTGCGCCTCTACTACGACACGTGCGTGCCTCTACATCCACCAGTATATATGTACGTACACGTTCGCGACCAGAATGACAACGCTACATATGCTTTGACCAGGTGGGTCCCGACTGTTAGGCACTTCCTTGCGTGTGAAGGTATAGTTGGTGGGTCCTAGCAGTCAGGGGGGAAACGTTTTTTCGCAAAATACAATGGCCCGTCCGGTGGGTCCCTGCTGTCAGGTGGAGGAAACATTATTTTCCGCGTAATAAGGAGGCACTTCCTTGCTGCGGCCGTGGCTGTCAGCCTCTCCACGTACAGTCCACGTCCGATGGAAGTCATTCCTTGACCGCGTTAACCACGCCGCACCGAGAGCACCAGGGCAGTGGACGACGGCGAGGCCTAGGAAGGGGACGACGTGGAGCCGGGGAAGACGCAGCAGTGGAAGCCCGCACGGAGAGCAGTACGAGGGTTCACTGGTTCGGCTGCGGTGTGAGGCTGTCGTTGCCGCAGAATAATAGGGGGTGTGGGTGAGTAGAGGGATGGCCTGGCCAGCGGTGGGAGTAGTACGGGGCGGTGAGGCCTCCGCGGCATCATAGCCGGCCATGGGAGGCAGTGTCAGGACCCCGACTCGATGACACATCGATCTAGCCTGTAACACCTCATATCACTTTGCGGCCTCACGCACGGTATCCCCACGGGTGTCGCCTTACCTTTGCCCGGGACCGTTTGCGCCTTTTGGCTCACGTATATGATAGTGTCGCTAGCATCCATATGTTAAGGAGCCCAGGCTGACATGACTAGTTGTAAACCCAAAGTGGCACAGACTTACAGGGACAGGCATCCATGACCCAGCTTCGAACGTGTCGGTCATCAGCAAGAGGGTCCGGGCTGTAGCACTGGGCTAGCAGGACTCCGGTAAACCGGGCTGTAGCGGGCTAACAGGACTCCGGTACTCAATGCGTGACATTTCCCCGAAGGGACAGTGTCACATCCCTAGCTCTGGCCTGTTCTGTGCTTGCTTCCATGTGTGCATCATGTCTATATTTCTGAAACTTGAACTGAGGAATTTTGGAAGCCTCAAAAACTTAAATAAAAGAGGGGCAAAAACCCTAGAAATCTCATTCATTGCTCCAAAATGCTCTTCTTAAATGTTTGATAATTTTTGGTAAGGGTTCTGGTCCCAACCAAAATATTGAACATTTTTAAGGAATTATTTTTGGGACTTTGAATTTAAATCATTAGCTATTTGAATTTGAATTATATTCATATAATTAGAATATAATTTCAAATACCCCCTGAAATATTTTATAAGCTTTTGGAAAAGTCCATCTAGCAATATAAAATATTCAGAGGAGCTTTGGCATTGTTTGAATTATTATTTTTAATTCAAAACAGTGGCAAAAGAATTAAATAAAAATAAAACAAAACAGAAGAAAAAAATAAAAAGAACAGAAGCCTACCTGGGCCACTTACCTGTAGCCGGCCCAGCTGGCCAGCTCCTCCCGCTGGCCCAGCCCACCGCCGCCTCCCTCCCCTGTCGCCTTCCTCCTCTGCCAGGAGGACGGGCACGCGCCCGGCGCGCGCGGCCATGCGCCCCGGCACCTCCTCCCTGCCTGGCTGCCTCCTCCTCCCCTGGTCCCTCCCGTGATGCCACGCAGCCCCCGACCCCCTCTCACTTCTCCCTCGCTCTCTGGACCTCCTCCTTCTCCTCTGCTCTCCCTCCCTCTCGTCACCGAACGCACCTGAGAGCGCCGCTCGCCGTAGCTATGACCACCGACCACCTCTCGTCCCGTGACCGTGCCCAGCAGCTCCGCAATCGAGCACCACATCCCCAAGCCGAAGGAAACGAGCCGGAGGGCTTTGCTTCGTCGCCAACGTCGTCGTCTTCATCTCCGGTGCCCGGAGATCGCCGCCGTAAATTCGCGTCGTCCAGAGCTTCCCCGACCTCGTCGTCGACTCTGCTAGTCCCTACGTGAGCTCCTCTCCATTCCCCCCCTGTTCCCTTCCTCTAGCGCGTCCTCTAGCACCGATTCCGCCATGGCCGAAGCTCACCTCCGCCGAGCTCGCCGCCGGCGTAGCTCCGGTGACCATTTGGTCACCCCGGCGAGCCCTGCGCGTTCGTAGTTTCCCATAGAGCATGCCTAGCGCAAAAACTAGCCCGCTTGCTCTCTGCAGCATCAAACCCGTGGTCGCCCGAACTCCGGCCGCCGCCGTCGTCGTAGTTGCCGTTGCTTCGGGCCACCCCAGCTCCATTCGCCGCCACCGCTGGATGCGCACGAGTCCCAGCTCGCCGTAGGACCCATCCGCGCCCTAAACCGTGCCCTGTGGGCGATTCCCGAGCCTCCGCCGCGTCTGGTCGTTGCCGGCGGCTAGACGCCGGTGGGTTAGGCCCTGTTGACCAGGGGTTTGACCCCCCCTGGGTCGATGACAAGTGGGGCCAGCCCCCCCTGTTAATTAGTTTAGTTTATTTTAATTTAATTACCCCCTGCTGACACTGACATGTGGGCCCTAGTGCCCTAATCTTTAATTAAGCTAAACTAAACCCCCCCTGTTTAACCCGTGTCACTGACGTGTGGACCCCACACGTCAGGTTTGACCTGGACCGCCCTGTTGACCTGATGACGTCAGGGTGAGGTCATGCTGACGCAATATTCATTTTCTGGAAGTTAGTTTATTTTATAAATAATCAGAAAAATCCAGAAAATTATATAAACTTCAATAAATCATAGAAAATTAACCGTAACTCCAAATTAAATAAATTATATATGAAAAATTATCAGAAAAATTCAAGGAATCCATCTGTACCATTTTCATGCATGTTAGAACAACTTATAGGTGCTGTTTAGAACAAATCAATTAAATGGCATTTGAATAATCACATATGGAGTTTAAATTTGAATCTTGTATTCAAACCAACCCCATTTAACTTGTTACTAGATGCATTAGCCCAAAACACATTCATTTTGCCATGTCATAGCATGCATCATATTGTGCATTGCATTGATTGTGTTCCTTTCTGTGTTGCCGGTATTTGTCCCCTCTCGATAGACGTGATACCGATGATGTGATCGATGACACCGATGAAGAGCTATATTATCTTCAGAAGTGCCAGGCAAGCAAAACCCCCTTGTTCATTCCGATACAATCCTACTCTCTCGCTCCTGCTCTCTTTTACTGCATTAGGACAACATCGATTCATCTGTTACCTGCTGCGGTAGCTGAACCCCTTTATCCTTTGCATGACCTGTCATTGCCACAGTAAATAGATGAAACCCACTAGCATGAGTAGGAGTTGTTTGAGCCCTGTTGTGCCTACTCATTCTTGCTTGTTTGTCATGCCTGCTACTGCTTATAGTTGAGTCAGGTCTGATTCATCGGGGATGAATCAGAGGCGTGTGAACATGTCCTACTGTGTGTGAGCTAAGTGTGTGAACACGATTTGGTAAAGGTAGCGGTGAGAGGCCATGTAGGAGTACATGGTGGGTTGTCTCATTGCAGCCGTCCTCGGGAACTGAGTTCTGTGTTTGTGATCCATGATTCAGCTACTACCACGCATTGGGCCCGAAACCAATGGACCCTCTCGGCTTCTTGATCACCCTTGTCCTCTGTCCAGGAGTTGCAAGTAGTTTCTGGTGTTTGTAGTATGCTGGAGGCCGTGCGCAGCGCTGACCGTAGGGGTGGGCTGTGATGCGGTAGGCACGTGGCCGGGTAAACCGGGCACCCGTTTGGTGTCACGGAACCCTGTTCACATCGTTTGGGGCTGTGAGCGAAACTCCGGCCGGATCTCCTCATGGATGGAACCCGAATAGGCGATAAACCTGGACTAGAGACTTGAGTGTTTAGGTAGGCCGTGGCCGACACCCACGTTGGGCTTCCGCTTGAAGGTTGCCGAGTACATGTCGTGTAAACGGCGGTAAGTGGTGAGAGCGTGTGTGAAGAAGTACACCCCTGCAGGGTTAATATGATCTATTCGAATAGCCGTGTCCGCGGAAAAGGACTTCTGGGTTGCTTATATCAGTTCATAGACAAGTGAAAGTGGATACTCTAAAATACGCAAGATAAGCGTGAGTGCTATGGATGGCGTTCTCGTAGGGAGACGGGAGCGGATCCATAGTGGTGTATTGATATGGTGAATATGTGGACTCGTGTGCGCCACCTCAAAAGAGTTACTCGCAGTCGTAGTTCAGGATAGCCACCGAGTCAAAGCTGGCTTGCTGCAGTTAAACCCCACCATCCCCTTTGTTGAAAATGATGCATATGTAGATAGATCTGATGTAAGTCTTGCTGGGTACATTTGTACTCACGTTTGCCTATTTTATGTTTTTGCAGAGAGACTTCAGTCTCACTAGTAGTTCCGCTTGGACTTCGACGTTTAGCTTGATACCTCAGCTACGATCTTGTGCCCTCGGCAGTATCTGGTAGATAGTCAGGCTTCTCAGCCTTTTTCATTTATAGTTGTCTGTACTCAGACATGATAGCTTCCGCTTGTGCTTTGACTTGTATACTCTGAATGTTGGGTCATGAGACCTATGTTTGTAATATCTCGCTCCTCGGAGCCTATTGAATAAATTACTTGTGTCGTAGAGTCATGTTGTGATGCCATGTTGTATTTGCACATATCGAGCATATTGTGTGTATGTTATTGAAATGCTTGGTATGTGTGGGATCTGGCTATCTAGTTGTTTATCCTTAGTAGCCTCTCTTACCGGGAAATGTCTCCTAGTGTTTCCACTGAGCCATGGTAGCTTGCTGCTGCTCCGGAACACTTAGGCTGGCCGGCATGTGTCCTTCTTCGTTCCTGTGTCTGTCCCTTCGGGGAAATGTCACGCGATGAATACCGGAGTCCTGTTAGCCCGCTACAGCCCGGTTCACCGGAGTCCTGCTAGCCCAGTGCTACAGCCTGGATTCGCTCGCTGATGACCGACACGTTCGATGCTGGGTCATGGATGCCTGTCCCTGTAAGTCTGTGCCACTTTGGGTTTACGACTAGCCATGTCAGCCCGGGCTCCTTATCATATAGATGCTAGCGACACTGTCATATACGTGTGCCAAAAGGCGCAAATGGTCCCGGGCAAAGGTAAGGCGACACCCGTGGGAATACCGTGCGTGAGGCCGCAAAGTGATATGAGGTGTTACATGCTAGATCGATGTGGCATTGAGTCGGGGTCCTGACAGCGTTGGTATCAGAGCTTGACTGCCTGTAGGATTACCAAGCCAAACTGGTCGAAGTTGAGTCTAGAAATTCTTTAGTTATATAAGGGAATTGATTGTGGGATGGAACGTAAGGCTCTTTTTACTCCTTATACCTCATGGCCTTCTGATCTGAGACATCATCTTCTCTTCTACGGGGATTAAGAACTAGGCTATCTCTTCTTCCCATCAGGATCACGTGTTACTAATCCGTAGACTTATAAGATTGTTGGATTTAAGCTTGAGTTCAGTTCCTACTACTTCCATATGCTAATTGTTGATCTCGAAACCTTGATATTGTGCTTCTGAGTGGTTATGCCACCATTTTTGTGAATGTCTCAAATCTTATCTGAGCATTTACAGCCGTTATGCTGTCCGAGTCATTCCAGGTTTCTAAATAGTCTGATGCATTTGCAAAATCCTTTCCCTCTGGTTTCGATGTTCCTTTATGCCAGCTCAATCACACTAATTGTTGAGTTGAGGTATTCTATTGCCTTGACATTATGTTGGAGTTATTATTATGACCCTAGGTGTCTTAGGGGATCATCTAGTAATTTAGCCATGATTTGTGTTCCTAGTGTGATGATTCTGGCCATCATTCTCGAAAGCATCCCGTGATGCTACTTAGTAATAGGTATTCTGTTCCTGGGTTCTTGAACCCGAGATTCACTCTACTTACTTCATGTTGATAGTGTTTGCTAGTTCCTTCAGGATGTTAGTAACCTTTGCGATAGTCCTTGAAGTCCGTGGTATCTTCTTCTTCCAAATACCATGAACTACTTATGGCAGAAGTTCCTCGTTGAACTGAAATATCACAACAGGATTATTCTTGAGGAGTTCTCCATTCATAAATCGTGACTCTGCCAGTTCTACCTTTCCGCATGGGTTATCCGGAAGAAATATGTTGAACTTGGTTCGACATACTAATCTATGCATCCACAACTCAGAAAATTATATGTTCCTTTGAGATGTTCTCTTTAGTTGCATTCTGACCCTCGTCTATCAATTGATAGTCAAGAGTATGTGTGCATTCGTTCGTTGATGCCTATTACCCTTGTGGTCCGCCAAGCCATTCTATCGTAGAATGACTAGGAGAAAAAAACTCCAGTACCTCTTCCATATCCAGGATTGGGTCAAAGAAGTTGTGCTCCGCAGATCAAATTGCTAATCCAGCTTTTGTTCTGTTCTACCTTGGAGTATTACCATCTTTATATCGTGATTGTTATAGGAATTGCACACCATCCTATGAACTCTTGGTACAGTGATACTTCTTGCCATCATTGTTCATTCCTCGGTTCCTGTGTTATCATAACCGGAATACCGACAAATGGATCATGGCGTGTGAAATCAATACTGTTAGCAACTCTGTTGCTTGGTAGTTAAATGGACGATAACCTCATTCTTAGCGTGTTGATTATTGAATCGTCACCCTAAGACTGATTGTGCTGCCTAGTCCCTATTTCTGGTGCACTCCTCGACCAATAAGATAGGAATTATTTTAAGTCCTCACTCATTTGATCATATCGTCTTGCCCTGAAAAGCGAGATTGTTCTCGAGCTTAGTAACATACGGGTGGTTCGTGATTTTCTGAATATCTTCTCAGAAGTATTACCAAGTTGTCACCTGACCGCTATGTTGAGTTCGTGATCAAGTTGGTTTATTTCTGTAAACCACCCTTTCTCCGAGAATCCGTGTTGGATACCCTGAGCCAGTTGGATAAGCTAAACAACAACTTGGAGAGTTGCAAGATAAAAGCTTGCCTAACTTAGTTCGTTCCAAAGGGATATTCTTGTGTAGGGTGTGCTGAAGAAAGATGATATCTTCATCGATTGGTCCTTGTGATCAGTTGCTGGACCTATTGTCTTATCAATCCTTTGATTTGAGTGTGGGCTATCGTCAAATCAAATCAGTACCAACGATGCTCGTAATGTTGTCTTATTCGTGGTTGATCCCTCGAGCATGCACCATTACATCTTTGGTCTGACCAATGCTATCACCGTGTTCACTTAACTATGGAATTCCTTTTAAAAGGAAACCTAGATGAATTGTTGTTGAGCCCATTGGCAACATCCTTATCTCCTCCATGATGTTGTTGAACATTAAGCTAGTGTTGGAAACTTTTGAAAGCATTTTCTTCATGCTAGCTCATGAAGTATTTGTTTGATGAAAGGAGTGACTTCCTCTTATACACGTGCATTTGGTGAAAGTTGCCGCCGTGAATTTGAGAAAGATTGTTTTGTTTCCTTTGGAATCATCCCAAATCAGTCATGCACACGTGCGAAGTATTCTGTAGTCTGGAGACTTGCAACCTTCAATCTATATGTATCCCTAGCACACCAAGCCACTGATTGATTTGTTCAAGGAGAAGGAGTTCCTTCATAAGAGCTAATCCGGACTTATGTAAGGACTTCGATACCCTCGTTGATGGTTCCCCCTCCTGAACTCGGTAGTGTTTTATTATAAGACTACTATGTGGTCATGCCTGTCTGGGACAACGTGTTCACATGTTTGTAGCAGAACCAGCTCATGTTTTGGAGCTTACTATCGTAGTTCATCCCCCGAGAATCCCGCAACGTCATCTTGTCGATTTGTGTTGCAAACTTCCGTTTTTCTTCCTAGACTCGATGAGTCTGGAATATCCTGACACCAACCAGATCTGAATCTCAGGCAGATATGATGGTTGGAATATTTCCCAAGAATTATAATATTGGTTCCTCGATAACTGGCAAAGTGGATGTCGTGGCCAGCACCACCCAGCCGAAAGACCTATTATTGTAGTATCTTGATTGAAGAAGTTGGCCACCTCCCCATAGGGATTTCGTAGGGTTTACTCCCTAGTTGCCCCTATGGATTTCTGTGTTCCGAAGTCCGACCTTTTACTTGATGTTCTAGATATCAAACCATATCTATGAATGGGTACACTAGCACATCAAGGAGAACATTAGAAGCGGAGTGCTAAATGTCTCTCGGTCGATCATCCAGATTTTATTTCCTTGGCCTCACTAAGATGAAATCTGAGAAGTGTTATCTTCCTTTGCATCTGCATCATCCATCATCATTCATCGTGGTAGCAAGTTGTGTTGCCAGGATCCTTGACACGGATATTGGTAGAATCTTGATGATTGTGGAAATGCTCAAGTTCTTGAGAGCACGCACAAGCGCTACGTGTTATCCTCGGCACTAGCTGGGTTTGCTCTCAGTTCCCTCGGCAATGCCATGACCTACTCAAACAGTGAATTCACTCTTTATTGTTGGGTTCTTCCCCAGTTACCAGAATCATTCCCAGCATTTGCATTTTGTTCCCAGCTTGCACCGCCATTGTGCCATTCTACCATGGGTCTCTTCCATTTCCGGTGATAAGCAAATTCATCCATTACGTTGTCTTCAACAAGGTAATCCACATCATCCAAGTCCGAGTATGCCATTCTACCGACCCCCTCCAAACGATCGCTCGAGAATTGTCTTAGGCTGGTTTAAAGAGTTTCAATGATCTCTGAATCAAAAGTAATTCTTTTTGCCACTTAAGGGGATATCTCTACGAGTCACCTTCCCTAAGGTGTATCGTTATGGTATCATGGCAACTCAACTCCTCGCTACGTTGACAATCGTTTACCACCTTCTTAAGCGTGAAATTGTTGTCTACCTAGTGAACCTTCGTCATCCGTCTCTTTCCACCCCTCTTGATGTGTATCTCGTGTCTCAACCCGAGAGATGGTCCTATGTCTCATTCCGTGAGTTGTTCGACCTTCGAGAAGATCGACCCCTCTAGAGTCTCCTTCTTCCCTCCATGTCATGTTGACAGGATTTCTTAGAGCAAGACTTCAAGACGATGATGGTGGACGAATCAAAGTCCATTTGAAGTGCAACTGGATCGTGAAGATTATACTTGTCTGCGTTACCCCTTCACCTTACCCTACGCTTGAATCTCGAGACGAGATTCTTGTTTAGTGGGGGTGAGTTGTCACATCCCTAGCTCTGGCCTGTTCTGTGCTTGCTTCCATGTGTGCATCATGTCTATATTTCTGAAACTTGAACTGAGGAATTTTGGAAGCCTCAAAAACTTAAATAAAAGAGGGGCAAAAACCCTAGAAATCTCATTCATTGCTCCAAAATGCTCTTCTTAAATGTTTGATAATTTTTGGTAAGGGTTCTGGTCCCAACCAAAATATTGAACATTTTTAAGGAATTATTTTTGGGACTTTGAATTTAAATCATTAGCTATTTGAATTTGAATTATATTCATATAATTAGAATATAATTTCAAATACCCCCTGAAATATTTTATAAGCTTTTGGAAAAGTCCATCTAGCAATATAAAATATGCAGAGGAGCTTTGGTATTGTTTGAATTATTATTTTTAATTCAAAACAGTGGCAAAAGAATTAAATAAAAATAAAACAAAACAGAAGAAAAAATAAAAAGAACAGAAGCCTACCTGGGCCACTTACCTGTAGCCGGCCCAGCTGGCCAGCTCCTCCCGCTGGCCCAGCCCACCGCCGCCTCCCTCCCCTGTCGCCTTCCTCCTCTGCCAGGAGGACGGGCACGCGCCCGGCGCGCGCGGCCACGCGCCCCGGCCACCTCCTCCCTGCCTGGCTGCCTCCTCCTCCCCTGGTCCCTCCCGCGACGCCACGCAGCCCCCGACCCCCTCTCACTTCTCCCTCGCTCTCTGGACCTCCTCCTCCTCCTCTGCTCTCCCTCCCTCTCGTCACCGAACGCACCTGAGACCGCCGCTCGCCGTAGCTATGACCACCGACCACCTCTCGTCCCGTGACCGTGCCCAGCAGCTCCGCAATCGAGCACCACATCCCCAAGACGAAGGAAACGAGCCGGAGGGCTTTGCTTCATCGCCAACGTCGTCGTCTTCATCTCCGGTGCCCGGAGATCGCCGCCGTAAATTCGCGTCGTCCAGAGCTTCCCCGACCTCGTTGTCGACTCTGCTAGTCCCTACGTGAGCTCCTCTCCATTCCCCCCTTGTTCCCTTCCTCTAGCGCGTCCTCTAGCACCGATTCCGCCATGGCCGAAGCTCACCTCCGCCGAGCTCGCCGCCGGCGTAGCTCCGGTGACCATTTGGTCACCCCGGCGAGCCCTGCGCGTTCGTAGTTTCCCATAGAGCATGCCTAGCGCAAAAACTAGCCCGCTTGCTCTCTGCAGCATCAAACCCGTGGTCGCCCGAACTCCGGCCGCCGCCGTCGTCGTAGTTGCCGTCGCTTCGGGCCACCCCAGCTCCATTCGCCGCCACCGCTGGATGCGCACGAGTCCCAGCTCGCCGTAGGACCCATCCGCGCCCTAAACCGTGCCCTGTGGGCGATTCCCGAGCCTCCGCCGCGTCTGGTCGTTGCCGGCGGCTAGACGCCGGTGGGTTAGGCCCTGTTGACCAGGGGTTTGACCCCCCCTGGGTCGATGACAGGTGGGGCCAGCCCCCCCTGTTAATTAGTTTAGTTTATTTTAATTTAATTACCCCCTGCTGACACTGACATGTGGGCCCTAGTGCCCTAATCTTTAATTAAGCTAAACTAAACCCCCCCTGTTTAACCCGTGTCACTGACGTGTGGACCCCACACGTCAGGTTTGACCTGGACCGCCCTGTTGACTTGATGACATCAGGGTGAGGTCATGCTGACGCAATATTTATTTTCTGGAAGTTAGTTTATTTTATAAATAATCAGAAAAATCCAGAAAATTATATAAACTTCAATAAATCATAGAAAATTAACCGTAACTCCAAATTAAATAAATTATATATGAAAAATTATCAGAAAAACTCAAGGAATCCATCTGTACCATTTTCATGCATGTTAGAACAACTTATAGGTGCTGTTTAGCACAAATCAATTAAATGGCATTTGAATAATCACATATGGAGTTTAAATTTGAATCTTGTATTCAAACCAACCCCATTTAACTTGTTACTAGATGCATTAGCCCAAAACACATTCATTTTGCCATGTCATAGCATGCATCATATTGTGCATTGCATTGATTGTGTTCCTTTCTGTGTTGCCGGTATTTGTCCCCTCTCGATAGACGTGATACCGATGATGTGATCGATGACACCGATGAAGAGCTATATTATCTTCAGAAGTGTCAGGCAAGCAAAACCCCCTTGTTCATTCCGATACAATCCTACTCTCTCGCTCCTGCTCTCTTTTACTGCATTAGGACAACATCGATTCATCTGTTACCTGCTGCGGTAGCTGAACCCCTTTATCCTTTGCATGACCTGTCATTGCCACAGTAAATAGATGAAACCCACTAGCATGAGTAGGAGTTGTTTGAGCCCTGTTGTGCCTACTCATTCTTGCTTGTTTGTCATGCCTGCTACTGCTTAGAGTTGAGTCAGGTCTGATTCATCGGGGATGAATCAGAGGCGTGTGAACATGTCCTACTGTGTGTGAGCTAAGTGTGTGAACACGATTTGGTAAAGGTAGCGGTGAGAGGCCATGTAGGAGTACATGGTGGGTTGTCTCATTGCAGCCGTCCTCAGGAACTGAGTTCTGTGTTTGTGATCCATGATTCAGCTACTACCACGCATTGGGCCCGAAACCAATGGACCCTCT
>NC_041382.1:105404353-105448746 GCF_002162155.2 Triticum dicoccoides | reverse complement strand
GTAGGGTTTACTCCCTAGTTGCCCCTATGGATTTCTGTGTTCCGAAGTCCGACCTTTTACTTGATGTTCTAGATATCAAACCATATCTATGAATGGGTACACTAGCACATCAAGGAGAACATTAGAAGCGGAGTGCTAAATGTCTCTCGGTCGATCATCCAGATTTTATTTCCTTGGCCTCACTAAGATGAAATCTGAGAAGTGTTATCTTCCTTTGCATCTGCATCATCCATCATCATTCATCGTGGTAGCAAGTTGTGTTGCCAGGATCCTTGACACGGATATTGGTAGAATCTTGATGATTGTGGAAATGCTCAAGTTCTTGAGAGCACGCACAAGCGCTACGTGTTATCCTCGGCACTAGCTGGGTTTGCTCTCAGTTCCCTCGGCAATGCCATGACCTACTCAAACAGTGAATTCACTCTTTATTGTTGGGTTCTTCCCCAGTTACCAGAATCATTCCCAGCATTTGCATTTTGTTCCCAGCTTGCACCGCCATTGTGCCATTCTATCATGGGTCTCTTCCATTTCCGGTGATAAGCAAATTCATCCATTATGTTGTCTTCAACAAGGTAATCCACATCATCCAAGTCCGAGTATGCCATTCTACCGACCCCCTCCAAACGATCGCTCGAGAATTGTCTTAGGCTGGTTTAAAGAGTTCCAATGATCTCTGAATCAAAAGTAATTCTTTTTGCCACTTAAGGGGATATCTCTACGAGTCACCTTCCCTAAGGTGTATCGTTATGGTATCATGGCAACTCAACTCCTCGCTACGTTGACAATCGTTTACCACCTTCTTAAGCGTGAAATTGTTGTCTACCTAGTGAACCTTCGTCATCCGTCTCTTTCCACCCCTCTTGATGTGTATCTCGTGTCTCAACCCGAGAGATGGTCCTATGTCTCATTCCGTGAGTTGTTCGACCTTCGAGAAGATCGACCCCTCTAGAGTCTCCTTCTTCCCTCCATGTCATGTTGACAGGATTTCTCAGAGCAAGACTTCAAGACGATGATGGTGGACGAATCAAAGTCCATTTGAAGTGCAACTGGATCGTGAAGATTATACTTGTCTGCGTTACCCCTTCACCTTACCCTACGCTTGAATCTCGAGACGAGATTCTTGTTTAGTGGGGGTGAGTTGTCACATCCCTAGCTCTGGCCTGTTCTGTGCTTGCTTCCATGTGTGCATCATGTCTATATTTCTGAAACTTGAACTGAGGAATTTTGGAAGCCTCAAAAACTTAAATAAAAGAGGGGCAAAAACCCTAGAAATCTCATTCATTGCTCCAAAATGCTCTTCTTAAATGTTTGATAATTTTTGGTAAGGGTTCTGGTCCCAACCAAAATATTGAACATTTTTAAGGAATTATTTTTGGGACTTTGAATTTAAATCATTAGCTATTTGAATTTGAATTATATTCATATAATTAGAATATAATTTCAAATACCCCCTGAAATATTTTATAAGCATTTGGAAAAGTCCATCTAGCAATATAAAATATTCAGAGGAGCTTTGGCATTGTTTGAATTATTATTTTTAATTCAAAACAGTGGCAAAAGAATTAAATAAAAATAAAACAAAACAGAAGAAAAAAATAAAAAGAACAGAAGCCTACCTGGGCCACTTACCTGTAGCCGGCCCAGCTGGCCAGCTCCTCCCGCTGGCCCAGCCCACCGCCGCCTCCCTCCCCTGTCGCCTTCCTCCTCTGCCAGGAGGACGGGCACGCGCCCGGCGCGCGCGGCCACGCGCCCCGGCCACCTCCTCCCTGCCTGGCTGCCTCCTCCTCCCCTGGTCCCTCCCGCGACGCCACGCAGCCCCCGACCCCCTCTCACTTCTCCCTCGCTCTCTGGACCTCCTCCTCCTCCTCTGCTCTCCCTCCCTCTCGTCACCGAACGCACCTGAGAGCGCCGCTCGCCGTAGCTATGACCACCGACCACCTCTCGTCCCGTGACCATGCCCAGCAGCTCCGCAATCGAGCACCACATCCCCAAGCCGAAGGAAACGAGCCGGAGGGCTTTGCTTCGTCGCCAACGTCGTCGTCTTCATCTCCGGTGCCCGGAGATCGCCGCCGTAAATTCGCGTCGTCCAGAGCTTCCCCGACCTCGTCGTCGACTCTGCTAGTCCCTACGTGAGCTCCTCTCCATTCCCCCCTGTTCCCTTCCTCTAGCGCGTCCTCTAGCACCGATTCCGCCATGGCCGAAGCTCACCTCCGCCGAGCTCGCCGCCGGCGTAGCTCCGGTGACCATTTGGTCACCCCGGCGAGCCCTGCGCGTTCGTAGTTTCCCATAGAGCATGCCTAGCGCAAAAACTAGCCCGCTTGCTCTCTGCAGCATCAAACCCGTGGTCGCCCGAACTCCGGCCGCCGCCGTCGTCGTAGTTGCCGTCGCTTCGGGCCACCCCAGCTCCATTCGCCGCCACCGCTGGATGCGCACGAGTCCCAGCTCGCCGTAGGACCCATCCGCGCCCTAAATCGTGCCCTGTGGGCGATTCCCGAGCCTCCGCCGCGTCTGGTCGTTGCCGGCGGCTAGACGCCGGTGGGTTAGGCCCTGTTGACCAGGGGTTTGACCCCCCCTGGGTCGATGACAGGTGGGGCCAGCCCCCCTGTTAATTAGTTTAGTTTATTTTAATTTAATTACCCCCTGCTGACACTGACATGTGGGCCCTAGTGCCCTAATCTTTAATTAAGCTAAACTAAACCCCCCCTGTTTAACCCGTGTCACTGACGTGTGGACCCCACACGTCAGGTTTGACCTGGACCGCCCTGTTGACCTGATGACGTCAGGGTGAGGTCATGCTGACGCAATATTCATTTTCTGGAAGTTAGTTTATTTTATAAATAATCAGAAAAATCCAGAAAATTATATAAACTTCAATAAATCATAGAAAATTAACCGTAACTCCAAATTAAATAAATTATATATGAAAAATTATCAGAAAAATTCAAGGAATCCATCTGTACCATTTTCATGCATGTTAGAACAACTTATAGGTGCTGTTTAGCACAAATAAATTAAATGGCATTTGAATAATCACATATGGAGTTTAAATTTGAATCTTGTATTCAAACCAACCCCATTTAACTTGTTACTAGATGCATTAGCCCAAAACACATTCATTTTGCCATGTCATAGCATGCATCATATTGTGCATTGCATTGATTGTGTTCCTTTCTGTGTTGCCGGTATTTGTCCCCTCTCGATAGACGTGATACCGATGATGTGATCGATGACACCGATGAAGAGCTATATTATCTTCAGAAGTGCCAGGCAAGCAAAACCCCCTTGTTCATTCCGATACAATCCTACTCTCTCGCTCCTGCTCTCTTTTACTGCATTAGGACAACATCGATTCATCTGTTACCTGCTGCGGTAGCTGAACCCCTTTATCCTTTGCATGACCTGTCATTGCCACAGTAAATAGATGAAACCCACTAGCATGAGTAGGAGTTGTTTGAGCCCTGTTGTGCCTACTCATTCTTGCTTGTTTGTCATGCCTGCTACTGCTTAGAGTTGAGTCAGGTCTGATTCATCGGGGATGAATCAGAGGCGTGTGAACATGTCCTACTGTGTGTGAGCTAAGTGTGTGAACACGATTTGGTAAAGGTAGCGGTGAGAGGCCATGTAGGAGTACATGGTGGGTTGTCTCATTGCAGCCGTCCTCAGGAACTGAGTTCTGTGTTTGTGATCCATGATTCAGCTACTACCACGCATTGGGCCCGAAACCAATGGACCCTCTTGGCTTCTTGATCACCCTTGTCCTCTGTCCAGGAGTTGCAAGTAGTTTCTGGTGTTTGTAGTATGCTGGAGGCCGTGCACAGCGCTGACCGTAGGGGTGGGCTGTGATGCGGTAGGCACGTGGCCGGGTAAACCGGGCGCCCGTTTGGTGTCACGGAACCCTGTTCACATCGTTTGGGGCTGTGAGCGAAACTCCGGCCGGATCTCCTCATGGATAGAACCCGAATAGGCGATAAACCTGGACTAGAGACTTGAGTGTTTAGGTAGGCCGTGGCCGACACCCACGTTGGGCTTCCGCTTGAAGGTTGCCGAGTACATGTCGTGTAAACGGCGGTAAGTGGTGAGAGCGTGTGTGAAGAAGTACACCCCTGCAGGGTTAATATGATCTATTCGAATAGCCGTGTCCGCGGAAAAGGACTTCTGGGTTGCTTATATCAGTTCATAGACAAGTGAAAGTGGATACTCTAAAATACGCAAGATAAGCGTGAGTGCTATGGATGGCGTTCTCGTAGGGAGACGGGAGCGGATCCATAGTGGTGTATTGATATGGTGAATATGTGGACTCGTGTGCGCCACCTCAAAAGAGTTACATTGCAGTCGTAGTTCAGGATAGCCACCGAGTCAAAGCTGGCTTGCTGCAGTTAAACCCCACCACCCCTTTGTTGATAATGATGCATATGTAGATAGTTCTGATGTAAGTCTTGCTGGGTACATTTGTACTCACGTTTGCCTATTTTATGTTTTTGCAGAGAGACTTTAGTCTCACTAGTAATTCCGCGTGGACTTCGACGTTTAGCTTGTTACCTCAGCTACGATCTTGTGCCCTCGGCAGGATCTGGTAGATAGTCAGGCTTCTCAGCCTTTTTCATTTATAGATGTCTGTACTCAGACATGATAGCTTCGGCTTGTGCTTTGATTTGTATGCTCTGATTGTTGGGTCATGAGACCCCTGTTTGTAATATCTTGCTCCTCGGAGCCTAATGAATAAACTACTTGAGTCGTAGAGTCATTTTGTGATACCATGTTGTATTGCACATATCGAGCATATTGTGTGTATGTTATTGAAATGCTTGGTATGTGTGGGATCTGACTATCTAGTTGTTTATCCTTAGTAGCCTCTCTTACCGGGAAATGTCTCCTAGTGTTTCCACCGAGCCATGGTAGCTTGCTACTGCTCCGGAACACTTAGGCTGGCCGGCATGTGTCCTTCTTCGTTCCTGTGTCTGTCCCTTCGGGGAAATGTCACGCGATGAATACCAGAGTCCTGTTAGCCCGCTACAGCCCGGTTCACCGGAGTCCTGCTAGCCCAGTGCTACAGCCTGGATTCACTCGTTGATGACCGACACGTTCGATGCTGGGTCATGGATGCCTGTCCCTGTAAGTCTGTGCCACTTTGGGTTTACGACTAGCCATGTCAGCCGGGCTCCTTATCATATGGATGCTAGCGACACTGTCATATACGTGTGCCAAAAGGCGCAAACGGTCCCGGGCAAAGGTAAGGCGACACCCGTGGGAATATCGTGCGTGAGGCCGCAAAGTGATATGAGGTGTTACATGCTAGATCGATGTGGCATTGAGTCGGGGTCCTGACAGACAGACACCGGAACGAAGAAGGACACATGTCGGCCAGCCTAAGTGTTCCAGAGCAGTAGCAAGCTACAATGGCTCAGTGGTAACACTAGGAGACATTTCCCAGTAAGAGAGGCTACTAAAGATAAACAACTAGATAGTCAGATCCCACACATACCAAGCATTTCAATAACATACACACAGTATGCTCAATATGTGCAAATACAACATGGCATCACAACATGACTCTACGACACAAGTACTTTATTTAAGGCTCAGGGAGCCATACATAATCATACACACAGGTACGGGTCACACGACCCAGCATTCAAGTCATACAAACCAGCAGCGGAAGTAACTTGTCTGAGTACAGACAACTAGTAAAATAAAAGAGGCTTGGAAAGCCTAGCTATACTACGTGGTCCTTCACAAGCTCAGGATCACCACCTGGGCCTTAGCCTACTCATTGATGTCAACGTCTACGAAGAACCCATCAGAAGGGGTTGCAGCGTCTTCTGTAAAATGTAAATTATAGCAACATGAGTACAAAGGTACTCAGCAAGACATACATCAGATCCTACATACATGCACATTATCAAGAAGGGTTGGTGGAGTTGTTGCAGCAAGCCAGCTTTGACTCTTGGCTAGGCTATCCTACGAGACTCCAACTTGAAATGGTTTTGCATACACGAGTCCACTACTCACCAATTCAATACACTACCGAGGATCCACCTCCGTCTTCCTACGGAAGAGCCATCCTCGGCACTCACACTTATCTTGAGGCTTTTAGTAGTTTCCGTTTACTTGTCTATGAACTGTATAGGCAACCAAGTAGTCCTTTACCGCAGACACGGCTATTCGAATAGATCATGATAACCCTGCAGGGGTGTACTTCTTCATACATGTTTCCACCACTTAGCGTCTGCACACGACATGTGCTCGGCAGACTTCAAGCGAAAGCCGACGTGGGTGTAGACCACGACCTACCTAAACACCTAAGCCTCTAGTCCAGGTTTATCGCCTATCCAGGTTCCATCCGCAGGGAGTTCGGCCGAGGTTTCCCATACGGCCCCGAACGATGTGAACAGGGTTCCCGAGATACCTAACGGGTATTCGGTACACCCGGCCACGTACCTACCGCATCACAGCCCACCCCTACGGTCAGCGCTGTCCACGGCCTCCAGTAGGCTACAAACACCAGAAACTACTTGCAACTCCTGGACAGAGAGCTAGGGTGAATAAGAAGTCAAGCGGGGTCATATTTCAGGGCCCAATGCATGGTAGTAGCTGTATCTTAAATCACACGTACAGATCTCAGTGCTTAAGGTCGGCTTCAATGAAACAACCCACCATGTACTCCTACATGGCCTCTCATCGATACCTTTACCAAATCGTGTTCACCACACCACTCTCATTACCGACATAATCATTTCACTCTAGCCCATCACCCAGATGAACCAGACCTGACACGACTCTAAGCATAGCAGGCATAGCAAGGTAGGAACAACACATACATATGGCTCACTCAACTCCTACACATGCTAGTGGGTTTCATCTAGTAACTGTGGCAATGACAGGTCATGCAGAGGAAATGGGTTCAACTACCGTAGCACACAACAGTTTGAAACATGTTGTCTTAATGCAGTAAAAGAGAGCAGGAGCGAGAACATGGGATTGTATCGATATGATCAAATGGTTGGTTGCTTGCCTGATGGTTCGATGCACTGATACGGTTCTTCGTTAGGGTAATCACGGTACTCCTCGGAGGCAGAACCTGCCGCAAAGAACACCGATACACAACCATCACCAAACAATGTGCAACAATATGATGCATGTATGAAACATAGCAATATGAGTGTGTTGGGCTAATGCAACTAAGACCAGAAGGGTTTGAACCAATTTGAATCAAAGATTCAAATTTCAAACTCAAACATGGCCCTTTGAAGTGTTTTTCCTTGTTCTGCATTAAACATCAGGTTAACTTGTTTAATCATGCATGAAAATAGTACAGATGGATAGATTGGATTTTTCTGATCATTTTTCATATATAATTTGTCTGATTTGGAGTTACAGAATAAAAGTTATGAATTTTTAAAGTTTAAACTATATTCTGGAATTTCCTATATTAGATTAATTCCAGAAAATCAATTATTACGTCAGCCTGACGTCAGTGTGACGTCAGCAGGTCAACGGGACACGTCCGGGTCAAACCTGACAGTGGGTCCCGCGTGTCAGTGTGATTAGATTAATTAAAGTTTAATTAAAACTAAACCTGTTTAATTAACAGGGCTGGGCCCCACCTGTCATAGACTCAGGGGAGTCAACCAGGGCCCACCCGTGGTCAAACCCGGGTCGGCTGCACCGGCGTTTAGCCGCTGGCGAGCCCGACGCGGCGGCGGAAGTGGTTTTGGCTGTTTCGGCTACCAAATGGGTCGCGGAGACCACCGGAGTGGAGCTGAGGACGAGCCGCAGCTCTTGGTGGAGTCCGTTGGGGTCGGGGTGGCCGGAGTTGGCGCCGGCGACGACTTTGGCGGCCACCGGGGTTCGGCCGAAGACGAACTTGACGCTAGAGGGGTCGGTGAGGCGCGGGGAGTAGCTAGCTAGGTGCTACGTGACGCGGTGAGCATGATGGACGCCGTGGAGTGGTCGGAGGGTGACCGGGAGCACGTCGGCGACGAGCTCCACGGCGGTGGGTGCGGTTGAGCTCCGGGAGGTCGCTACACAGCTCGGGAGCAAGAAAAGGAGGGGGGGGGAAGATGGCTAAGCTCACAGTGAGTGCGACGAAGCCCTTGCTGCGGCCGGGGATGGACCGGAGAGACGGCGGCGTCGAAGGGGATCTCCGGCGACAGCGGTTCGGGCGAGGTCGTTGCGGTGGACTCGGGCGTTGCGAGCGCTCGGGGCTCGGCTTGCTCGATGAAGTGGACAGCGGCGGAGCTCCTGGACACGATGAGAGGACACACGGGCGGCGGGGAGCACGGCTACGACGTAGGCACGGCGGTGGTGGCGTCGGTCATGGCGGGGGAGCGCGAGGGGGAGGAGCTGGAGAGGAGAGGGGGTGTCTGGGGGGTTCGGGGGAGAGAGAGAGGCCGATCCACGACGTCACCGGGCGAGGGGAGCGGCGAGGCGGCGAGCAGGTGCGTGGCGCGCGCTGCGGTCGCCGTCGGGCACCTGCCTGCCTGCCTGGCCGGTAAGCAGCTCGCTGGAGCGGCGCTGGGCTGGGCCGGCAGGTGGGCCGGGAGCTGGCGTCAGGTAAGTTTTTCCATTTTTTCTGTTTTCTGTATTTTTTTAATACTTCTGCAACTTTGTTGAATTAAATAAAATACTTAGGCAACTCCTAAAATCACCAAACTACTCCTGGTCCATAGTTGGATTATTTCCAACATGAAACATTTTAGTTTGGAGATATTTGAGCATTTAAATATTTTATATAATTTTAAATGCCCAAATTCAAATATTTATGATTTAATTCAAAAACCCTAAGATGGCCTAGGAAAATGTGCATCACTTTTGGCAGAGGTTCTGAACCAAGACAAAAATGATGGGCATTTTAGAAGGGCATTTCAGGTTCATTGAAAAAGTTTTTAGTAAACCCTAATTGCTTTCAGAGGGGACTGGGGGTTCTGTCATCCCCATTTCAGGTTTCTGATGAAAGAATAAACATGATGCAACACTCTACTGCATGAACTAGCTAGGGTGTGACAACTCACCCCCACTCAAAAGAATCTCGTCCCGAGATTTGGGTTCCTCCGGAAAGAGGGCGGGGTACTCGAGTCGAAGACGATCCTCCCTTTCCCAAGTTGCTTCATCCTCAGAATGGTGCGACCATTATACTTTGAGAAACTTGATATTATGACGTCGAGTGGTACGCTCGGCCTGATCGAGGATACGAATGGGGTACTCTCGATATGTAAGATTATCTTGGAGATCAAGCGTTTCGTGGTCCACTCCACAGATAGGATCCGAGAAGCAACGCCTGAGTTGAGAAACGTGGAAGACATCGTGGACTCTGGAGAGATGCGGAGGTAGTTCCAACTGGTAGGCAACTTCCCCTCGTTTAGCGAGAATGCAAAAAGGTCCAATGTAACGAGGAGCCAATTTGCCTTTGATACCGAAACGATGGGTTCCCTTCAGAGGAATAACCCGAAGGTAAGCTTTCTCGTCAATCTCGAAAGTCATAGCCTTATGTTTTCGGTCATATTGACTCTTCTGACGAGATTGGGCTGTTTTCAACTTTTCACGAACGATGCGAACTTGCTCTTCTGCTTCCTGAATCATATCGGGGCCAAAGAATTGTCTTTCCCCGGTCTCTGACCAGTTAAGGGGTGTTCGACACCGTCGTCCATAGAGAACTTCAAAAGGGGCTTTACCCAAGCTAGATTGATAGCTGTTGTTATAAGCAAAATTCAGCAAATGGAAGGCATTTCTCCCATTCCATTCCGAATGAGATAACAGAGGCTCGAAGCATGTCTTCTAGAATCTGGTTGACGCGTTCTACCTGACCACTTGATTGAGGGTGAAAGGCGGTGCTAAAGGAAAGGCGGGTTCCCATAGCATTTTGGAAGCTTTCCCAAAATCGAGAGGTGAAAAGACTTCCTCGATCCGAGTTGATTTCCAAAGATACACCATGGAGAGACACTATTCAGGAGATGTATAAGTCTGCCAGCTGACTAGCGGTTATACTCTCACGAACAGGTAAGAAATGGGCCACTTTGGAAAGACGATCGACAACGACGAAGATAGCATTATTCCCTCTCTTGGTCCTGGGAAAACCGGTAATGAAATCCATACCAATTTTATCCCATTTCCATTCAGGAATAGCTAAGGGTTGAAGGGTGCCAGCAGGCCGTTGATGCTCTGCTTTTACACGACGGCAGACGTCACAGTTAGCAATATACTGAGCAATTTCTCTCTTCATCCTAGTCCACCAGAACCTCTGGCGTAGGTCCTGATACATCTTGGTACTACCGGGATGAATGGTGAGAGGAGATTCATGAGCTTCCTTAAGGATCAACTGCCGTAGATGCTGGTTCTTGGGAACCACTAAACGGTTCTCAAAGTACACAACACCATGATCATTTGTGGAGAAACAACTAGCACCTCCGCTAGCAATGTTCTCCTTGATTTTAGATATTCCCTTATCTCGCTTTTGGGCAGCGATGATTTGATCCGTAAGAGTAGGTTTCTCTACCAAGGTGGAAAGAAATCCTTGAGGAACAATGTGAAGGTTAAGCTTCCGAAATTCCTCATGGAGAAGCGGTTGACTTTGTTGTAACATCAGGTTGTTACAATAAGATTTACGACTTAGCGCATCAGCCATGACATTGGCTTTCCCTGGGGTGTAGGTTATTCCTAAGTCGGAATCTGTGATCAACTCGACCCAACGTCTTTGCCTGAGATTCAAATCCGGTTGGGTGAAGATGTACTTCAAACTTTGGTGATCAGTGAATATTTCGCAACGATTACCAAGAAGGTAATGTCGCCAGGTTTTAAGTGCATAGACTACGGCTGCAAGCTCTAGATCATGAGTAGGATAATTCTCCTCATGCGGGTGCAATTGCCGTGAGGCGTAAGCAATTACGTGTCGATCTTGCATGAGAATGCAACCTAGTCCTTGTCGCGAGGCGTCGCAGTAGATAACAAAGTCCTTAGAGAAGTCTGGCGGTACCAGTATGGGAGCAGAAGTCAGGCGTCTTTTCAGTTCCTGAAAGCTGTGCTCACATTGTGGAGTCCATTCGAACTTTTTATCTTTCTTGAGGAGTTCGGTTAGAGGTTTTGCAACTTTGGAGAAATTTTCGACAAAGCGACGGCAATAGCTCGCTAAGCCCAGGAAACTCCGAACTTGCTTGACCGATTCAGGTGGAGTCCAATTAAGGACGGCTTGAACTCGCTCAGGGTTAACAGCAATACCTTTACCAGATATTACATGACCCAGATAGGTCAGTTCTGACAACCAAAATTCACATTTAGAGAATTTGGCATAAAGGCGATGCTCTCGAAGTTTCTTCAACACTAGCCTTAGATGTTCGGCATGTTCTTCCTCGCTCTTGGAGTAGATGAGTATATCATCGAGGTAAACCACGACGAATTTATCCAAATACTCCATGAAGATTGAGTTCATTAACCGAGAAAAGGTGGCTGGAGCGTTGGTTAAACCGAAGGACATGACGGTGTACTCGTATAGGCCATAACGAGTAACAAAGGCCGTTTTAGGGATGTCCCCGTTTCTGATTTTGATTTGATGGTAGCCCAACCTCAAATCCATTTTGGAGAAGATTGAGGATCCAACGAGCTGATCATACAGGTCGTTGATCCCGGGGAGCGGATATTTGTTCTTGATTGTGACCAAATTAACAGGTCGATAATCTACAACCATCCGGTCCGTACCATCCTTCTTCTTGACGAAGAGGACGGGGCAAGCCCACGGAGATGAACTAGGTCGGATGAAACCCTTTTTCAAGGACTCATCGAGTTGTTTCTTAAGCTCGGCTAGTTCTAGTGGTGCCATCTTATAGGGTCTTCTAGCAATCGGGACGGTTCCTGGAATGAGGTCTATTACGAACTCAACATCCCTGTCAGGTGGAACACCTGGCAATTCCTCTGGGAAGACATTCGGGAAATCACGGACTACCGGAACGTCCTCAAGGTCTGGCAAAGGGTTGGCGTTAAGAGAAAATAACTGTCGCTTGGCTATTCGGGTCAAGACATTGACTATCTTCCCCGAAGGATGAGTGAGTTGAACAGTCCTAGAGAAGCAATCAATTTTGGCATGATGAGCTGACATCCAGTCCATACCCAAAATGATATTAATATCTGAAAATTTGAGAGCTATCAAAGATGCAAGGAAAACAAGTCTGTCGACTTGGATTTCATTTCCATAACTTACCCTGGAGGTTTGCCATCTAGAACCGGGAGTAGAAATTTCCATAGTGGATGGCATGTTACAGAATGCGGTGTTATGCAAACGAGCATAGTTCTCGGATATAAATGAATGAGAGGCTCCTGTATCGAAAAGAACAGATGCCGGGTGGCAATTAACAAGGAGCGTACCGAGAACGATGTTGGGATCCTCTTGAGCTTCTTCGGCAGAGATACAGTTGACATGGCCACGTGTAGCGGTGGCCGGCTTGGCGTGGAACACTTTCCTTGTCGGCTTGCCACGGCCAACAGCTTTAGCAGATTGGTTGGGGTTGGTCTGGGGACACTCACGCATATAGTGGCCAGATTCCCCACACTTGAAACAAGTCACAGAACTGGTGCGTGGAGGAGCACTGTTGGTTGGACCCCCATAGGGCTTGGCTGGTGCAGACTGTTGAACGGGGCGAGGCGCCTGGAAGGATGGCCTCGGTGTGAACCTGGGTGGCAGGGCAGTGTTGGGCACCCACACGCGGCGCTTCTGAGGACCAGCACCGGATGAGGAACCCACATCACGGCCATGCTTACGTGTTGCGTCATAATTAGTCTGACCAGTCTCAGCACTGATGGCCTTGTTAACAAGCTTCTGAAAAGATGTGCACTCATGCAGACGGAGGTCTCGGCGAAGCTCAGGACTAAGCCCCTTACGGAACCTTGCTTGCTTCTTGGCATCGATAGAAACTTCCTCAGTGGCATATCGTGCGAGGTTACCGAACTCCCTGCTGTAAGCATCCACAGAGAGTCGGCCCTGAGTGAAACTGCAAAATTCCTCACGTTTACGGTCCATGAGACCCTCCGGAATGTGATGTTCACGGAAAGCCTCGCTGAATTCAGCCCAAGTAGTGACATGGCCCGCTGGGCGCATAGCTCCATAATTCTCCCACCATAGACTGGCGGGGCCTTCAAGATGATATGCAGCAAAGGTGACCTTGTCAGCCTCAGCTACTAGCGCGGAACGCAGCTTGTGAGAGATACTGCGAAGCCAGTCATCAGCGTCCAGAGGCTCGACGGAGTGGTGGAACGTGGGTGGATGTAACTTGATGAAATCACTGAGTGACACCACGTTAGTCCTCTGATGGTGTGCTGTGTTCTGTTCAATACGCTCCAACAAACGGTTGGTCTCCCACTTGTTTCTTTCGGCTTCCATCATAACCTCGGCTAGGGAAGGAGGATGAGGCAGATTTGCATTCCTGACTTCACTGCCTTCGGCCTGCTCTTGAAGAGCAGGGTTAGTGCGCGTGTTGACCATCCTAGGTAAACAAGACAATGATTTAGTCAGAATGATAAAATTCCGACATAGGATACAGAATGTAAGGAATAACTCGGAATGCAAGATGATCATCCGTATGACATGGTAGATACAGAAACTGCTTCTTTATTCCATCGTCATACACACCATACAGGGTTTAGTACAAGACCAAACAAGGTACTATTACGGTGAAAAGAGGATTACATCTCATCGGAGGCATCCCGAGCTCCTATACATTATTTTTCTACACCTCCGGAAGGCGGTACAAACTAAGTCATATCCCACGGTTCATGCAGGACGATAGACGACACAACTAGATCAAACTAGTGATACTACCACTAACTCAGACCGATCCGTAGTAGTCCTCGTAGAAGTCACCTCCATAGCCTGGAAGCTCAACATGATCATCCGGAAACAGACGATCTCGCGGAGCTTGTGGACCATAGGGGCTAGGATGAGGTCTTGGACCAACAGACGGTGGCCTGCGGGGACCGCGAGGTGGGGTGATGCCTCCTACATCACGCCAACCCATCACGTCTGGCAAAGCAGATCTCACAGGATAGAGATCGCGCATATCCGAATATCCAGCTTGCACCGCCGGTGCAAACCGAGTCAATGTGGCCCAATGGTCAGCACGGGTATTGAAGAGCTCTAACCTCAAGGCCCGATTTTCACGGTCCTTATCCTCGAGCATCTCAGCAGTGGTGCGAGTCCGTGAATCCTACTGAGTGGGGTCAGCATAGATAGCCTGGAGATACCCTTGTGCTCCCGGAAGTGATCCTGGCATATACCGGAAATCAGAGTCCCGAAATAGGCCAGACCTGACTCGCATGATGGTCATCATAGAGTAGGCGGCGTCCTGCACAGCCATCTCAATAGTAACCCCGAGTCCATAGGAGCAGTGAAGGGGCTCGGTGGATCCAGGATAGGATGGAAATATCCTGACAGTGCAGAGATACTGGCTTTGATTAAAGTCTCGAAATTGCTCTTCGACCGTGTACTCGGGATACCAACGGTATCCAGCCTCAGTCATTACCCTGACCAACATGGCGGTATGGCCGGGTACATCTAGGCATCGAGTCAGGCGAACCACTTGATTAAGGTCGCGAGTGGCCATCTGAAAGCACAACCATAATGCAAAGGCATTAGAATTTCTAGCAAAATTTTGGCAGCATAACAGCTGTAAATGCTCAAGAAGGATTTTGAGACAATTGACAAAGGATTTCATACACACTCAACAACATCATATCAAAGTTCTGAGTCCATCCTAACAACATAATGTGACAGTAGAACTGAACTAGGCTTGTATCCATCAAACCTATAAGGTACTACTGATTAGTAACACGTGAACCTGATAGAGAGAAAGATCCTAATTCCTTAACCCCCGGTGGAAGAATAGTCTGACTCAGATCAGAATGTCATAAGATAAAGGAGTAAAAAGAGCCTTACGTTCCAACCCACAAACAATTCCCCTACATATAACTAAAGAATTTCTAGACTCAACATCGACCAGTTTGGCTTGGAGAACCTACAGGCAGTCCGGCTCTGATGCCAACGCTGTCAGGACCCCGACTCGATGACACATCGATCTAGCCTGTAACACCTCATATCACTTTGCGGCCTCACGCACGGTATCCCCACGGGTGTCGCCTTACCTTTGCCCGGGACCGTTTGCGCCTTTTGGCTCACGTATATGATAGTGTCGCTAGCATCCATATGTTAAGGAGCCCAGGCTGACATGACTAGTTGTAAACCCAAAGTGGCACAGACTTACAGGGACATGCATCCATGACCCAGCTTCGAACGTGTCGGTCATCAGCAAGAGGGTCCGGGCTGTAGCACTGGGCTAGCAGGACTCCGGTAAACCGGGCTGTAGCGGGCTAACAGGACTCCGGTACTCAATGCATGACATTTCCCCGAAGGGACAGACACCGGAACGAAGAAGGACACATGCCGGCTAGCCTAAGTGTTCCAGAGCAGTAGCAAGCTACCATGGCTCAGTGGTAACACTAGGAGACATTTCCCGGTAAGAGAGGCTACTAAAGATAAACAACTAGATAGTCAGATCCCACACATACCAAGCATTTCAATAACATACACACAGTATGCTCGATATGTGCAAATACAACATGGCATCACAACATGACTCTACGACACAAGTACTTTATTTAAGGCTCAGGGAGCCATACATAATCATACACACAGGTACGGGTCACACGACCCAGCATTCAAGTCATACAGTCATACAAACCAGCAGCGGAAGTAACTTGTCTGAGTACAGACAACTAGTAAAATAAAAGAGGCTTGGAAAGCCTAGCTATACTATGTGGTCCTTCACAAGCTCAGGATCACCACCTGGGCCTTAGCCTACTCATTGATGTCAACGTCTACGAAGAACCCATCATAAGGGGTTGCAGCGTCTTCTGTAAAATGTAAATTATAGCAACATGAGTACAAAGGTACTCAGCAAGACTTACATCAGATCCTACATACATGCACATTATCAAGAAGGGTTGGTGGAGTTGTTGCAGCAAGCCAGCTTTGACTCTTGGCTAGGCTATCCTACGAGACTCCAACTTGAAATGGTTTTGCGTATACGAGTCCACTACTCACCAATTCAATACACTACCGAGGATCCACCTCCATCTTCCTACGGAAGAGCCATCCTCGGCACTCACACTTATCTTGAGGCTTTTAGTAGTTTCCGTTTACTTGTCTATGAACTGTATAGGCAACCAAGTAGTCCTTTACCGCGGACGCGGCTATTCGAATAGATCATGATAACCCTGCAGGGGTGTACTTCTTCATACATGTTTCCACCACTTAGCGTCTGCACATGACATGTGCTCGGCAGACTTCAAGCGAAAGCCGACGTGGGTGTAGACCACGACCTACCTAAACACCTAAGCCTCTAGTCCAGGTTTATCGCCTATCCAGGTTCCATCCGCAGGGAGTCCGGCCGAGGTTTCCCATACGGCCCCGAACGATGTGAACAGGGTTCCCGAGATACCTAACGGGTATTCGGTACACCCGGCCACGTACCTACCGCATCACAGCCCACCCCTACGGTCAGCGCTGTCCATGGCCTCCAGTAGGCTACAAACACCAAAAACTACTTGCAACTCCTGGACAGAGAGCTAGGGTGAATAAGAAGTCGAGCGGGGTCATATTTCAGGGCCCAATGCATGGTAGTAGCTGTATCTTAAATCACACATATAGATCTCAGTGCTTAAGGTCGGCTTCAATGAAACAACCCACCATGTACTCCTACATGGCCTCTCATCGATACCTTTACCAAATCGTGTTCACCACACCACTCTCGTTACCGACATAATCATTTCACTCTAGCCCATCACCCAGATGAACCAGACCTGACACGACTCTAAGCATAGCAGGCATAGCAAGGTAGGAACAACACATACATATGGCTCACTCAACTCCTACACATGCTAGTGGGTTTCATCTAGTAACTGTGGCAATGACAGGTCATGCAGAGGAAATGGGTTCAACTACCATAGCACACAACAGTTTGAAACGCGTTGTCTTAATGCAGTAAAAGAGAGCAGGAGCGAGAACATGGGATTGTATTGATATGATCAAATGGTTGGTTGCTTGCCTGATGGTTCGATGCACTGATACGGTTCTTCGTTAGGGTAATCACGGTACTCCTCGGAGGCAGAACCTGCCGCAAAGAACACCGATACACAACCATCACCAAACAATGTGCAACAATATGATGCATGCATGAAACATAGCAATATGAGTGTGTTGGGCTAATGCAACTAAGACCAGAAGGGTTTGAACCAATTTGAATCAAAGATTCAAATTTCAAACTCAAACATGGCCCTTTAAAGTGTTTTTCCTTGTTCTGCATTAAACATCAGGTTAACTTGTTTAATCATGCATGAAAATAGTACAGATGGATAGATTGGATTTTTCTGATCATTTTTCATATATAATTTGTCTGATTTGGAGTTACAAAATAAAAGTTATGAATTTTTAAAGTTTAAACTATATTCTGGAATTTCCTATATTAGATTAATTCCAGAAAATCAATTATTACGTCAGCCTGACGTCAGTGTGACGTCAGCAGGTCAACGGGACACGTCCGGGTCAAACCTGACAGTGGGTCCCGCGTGTCAGTGTGATTAGATTAATTAAAGTTTAATTAAAACTAAACCTGTTTAATTAACAGGGCTGGGCCCCACCTGTCATAGACTCAGGGGGAGTCAACCAGGGCCCACCCGTGGTCAAACCCGGGTCGGCTGCACCGGCGTTTAGCCGCCGGCGAGCCCGACGCGGCGGCGGAAGTGGTTTTGGCTGTTTCGGCTACCAAATGGGTCGCGGAGACCACCGGAGTGGAGCTGAGGACGAGCCGCAGCTCTTGGTGGAGTCCGTTGGGGTCGGGGTGGCCGGAGTTGGCGCCGGCGACGACTTTGGCGGCCACCGAGGTTCGGCCGAAGACGAACTTGACGCTAGAGGGGTCGGTGAGGCGCGGGGAGTAGCTAGCTAGGTGCTACGTGACGCGGTGAGCATGATGGACACCGTGGAGTGGTCGGAGGGTGACCGGGAGCACGTCGGCGACGAGCTCCACGGCGGTGGGTGCGGTTGAGCTCCGGGAGGTCGCTATACAGCTCGGGAGCAAGAAAAGGAGGGGGGGAAGATGGCTAAGCTCACAGTGAGTGCGACGAAGCGCTTGCTGCGGCCGGGGATGGACCGGAGCGACGGCGGCGTCGAAGGGGATCTCCGGCGACGGCGGTTCGGGCGAGGTCGTTGCGGTGGACTCGGGCGTTGCGAGCGCTCGGGGCTCGGCTTGCTCGATGAAGTGGACAGTGGCGGAGCTCCTGGACACGATGAGAGGACGCACGGGCGGTGGGGAGCACGGCTACGACGTAGGCACGGCGGTGGTGGCGTCGGTCATGGCGGGGGAGCGCGAGGGGGAGGAGCTGGAGAGGAGAGGGGCTGTCTGGGGGGTTCGGGGGAGAGAGAGAGGCCGATCCACGACGTCACCGGGTGAGGGGAGCGGCGAGGCGGCGAGCAGGTGCGTGGCGCGCGCTGCGGTCGCCGTCGGGCACCTGCCTGCCTGCCTGGCCGGCAAGCAGCTCGCTGGAGCGGCGCTGGGCTGGGCCGGCAGGTGGGCCGGGAGCTGGCGTCAGGTAAGTTTTTCCATTTTTTCTGTTTTCTGTATTTTTTTAATACTTCTGCAACTTTGTTGAATTAAATAAAATACTTAGGCAACTCCTAAAATCACCAAACTACTCCTGGTCCATAGTTGGATTATTTCCAACATGAAACATTTTAGTTTGGAGATATTTGAGCATTTAAATATTTTATATAATTTTAAATGCCCAAATTCAAATATTTATGATTTAATTCAAAAACCCTAAGATGGCCTAGGAAAATGTGCATCACTTTTGGCAGAGGTTCTGAACCAAGACAAAAATGATGGGCATTTTAGAAGGGCATTTCAGGTTCGTTGAAAAAGTTTTTAGTAAACCCTAATTGGTTTCAGAGGGGACTGGGGGTTCTGTCATCCCCATTTCAGGTTTCTGATGAAAGAATAAACATGATGCAACACTCTACTGCATGAACTAGCTAGGGTGTGACAGGCAGGAGCATGCGGCACGACCGGCGCTGCTTTGGGCGGCTGGAGCAAGAAGACCAGAGGTTGAAGAAGCACTACAGCCGTTGGATGCACATCATACGGTCACTGGAGTTACAATCGTTCATATTGACTAAAGTTGACAAAGGCCCCCGTCCCAGTCAACTTAGTAGGCCCACAAGTCAGCCTCCCACCATGGTGGGTCCCAGCTAGCAGGGGAGTATTCATTTTTTGTGCGTAATAAGGAGGCACTTCCGGTGGGTCCGAGCTGACGGCGGGGGGAACGTTTTTTCGTGAAATATGCTGGCCCGTCTAGTGGGTCCGAGCAGTTAGGGGGCCAACGTTTTTTTGCGAAATAAGGTGGCTCGTCCGATGGGTCCCTGCTGTAAGGTGGAGGAATAATTATTTTGCGCGTAATAAGGAGGCACTTCCTTGCGGCTGCCTGGACCCAGCTGTCAGCCTCTCCACATAGAGTACTCTTCCGATGGAAGTCCGTCATTGACCATGTTGACCACACCGCGCCGAGAGCACCAGGGCGGTGGTCTGGACGACGGTGAGGCCTAGGAAGGGTACGACGCGGAGCCGGGGAAGATGCGGCAGTGGAAGCCCGCGCGGAGAGGAGTACGAGGGTTCACTGGTTCGGCTGCGGTGTGAGGCTACCGTCGCCGCAGAATAACAAGGGATGTGGGTGAGTGGAGGGATGGCTTGGCCAGCGGTGGGAGTAGTATGGGGGCGGTGAGGCCTCCGCGGCAGCACAGTCGGCCACGGGAGGCAGGAGCAGGCGGCACGACCGGCGCTGCTTTGGGCGGTTGGACCAAGAAGACCAGAGGTTGAGGAAGCACTACGACCATTGGATGGACATTGTACGGTCACTGAAGCTAGAAACGTTTATTATTGACTAAGTTGACAAAGCCCTTGGTACGCTCCAACTTAGTAGGCCCACAGGCCAGCCTCCGAAACGGTGCACCCCAGATGTCAGGGGGAGGAATCATTTTTGGGCGGCCGAAGCTAAGAATATCCGAAATTGAAGAAGAAGCACGACATCCGTTGTATAGACATCCAACGGCCACTGCTGCTAGAACCGTGTGTTGACTATAATAAGTTGGCAAAGCCTTGCATACACGTCAACTTATTTTTTTAGGGGACGCGTCACTTAGTAGGCCCACAAGTGTGTGGCAGAGAACTTATAGCCCATTTACGTTTTGTAAGAATGTACAACCTATTTTGGGATTCTAATGGAATTTACAACAGCCCATTTACAGTTTGTTAGAAGTACAGCCCATTTTCTAGCTAGGACAATGATTAATAATTTCAACCAACCGTTGAAGACAGAATTCAATAAAATTTCCCACATTTTGATGGGCTCCGAAATATTTTTATCCCAAAATTTCTAGTCAGATTAAATATAAATTTGTATTACGTAAAAATCTAACGAAACATTGCGCGCGCAACAATGAAAATTTAAGATTTTCAAAATCCATAAATAATATTTTATAAACTAATTTCGTGTTTGGTGCATTTTTTTATACTTACTGCCCAGTTTTTATAATTACATCCCATTTATTATTTTTTAAAGCCCATTTTCCTGTTAAGCCTAATGCATCCCTCCTAGGAAAGATTTGCAGCCCAGCGGGTATTCCTGAAAAAGACGTATAGCTGGGCTAGCCATTTTCATCTTGAAAAAATTAGTATCTAGGCTGGATATCTAGCCTGGGCTAGACGGGCCACAGCCCGCCCAGTTTATAGCCTGCTCTCCTCAATACTGCTCGAGCTGCTTGGTCCCAGCTGTCGGCTGCAGCTTGTGCAATTCTCTCGTTTATATTGACTACATAGGTTGACAATGGTGTGGGACCGTGATGTTAGGAAACCAGGAGAAAGCAAAAAATTATAGTTGTACATAATAAGGAGGCACTTGCGTATGTACGGCTATGGCCCTAGTAGGTCCCTAGTGTCATCCAGTCAAAATAAAGTCATCTCCTGAATCCTCATGTTCGTTGACGATGTTAATAATGCTCGGCGCCACGGCAAGCGCAACAACTCGAAGGACAACGGAGAGGACCGCGCGGGCCCTACGGATGGTCTGATACAGCGCCCGCTACTCATTCAGGAAGCCAGGATCATCGGACACCTATGAGCACCTTCGAGAAACTGAGACGGCATGAAACGGTAAGGCCGCGCTTGGGAGCTCTGGTTTATTTCAAACCTGTATTAACATACAAGTGTAATTTACTCGTCATCAAAAACAACGCGTAAAATACAGGCGTAATGAAACCGAGGGCCCGAGGTCTGTAAGTAAAACCGGCGGGTTACGCGTGTAATTTGAGAGACCAGTGTATATTTTATGAGCACTGCTATATGGACGACATTACCAGACGATACATGCACGGTGTGGCGTATCATGCCATCCATGGGCAAGGCTGAAACAGCAGCTAACGGCTGGATTAGCAATCGTCCGAGTGTCGTTCAGCGTTTTTATCGTGTGTCAAGTACTTTCGATATTTTACTAGTCGAAATCGACCAACCAAGCGCCTTCGCCCGAGACCATCTGCTTTAATTTACAAGCGTCGGTTTTACAAGCAGTTTTGGTTGGAAAACGGCGATCCAATCACGGCCTAATATCATGAGTTGGTCGGAAGATCATATGGTTTCATGTCTAACCAACCCGACTTGTCGCATAGGCTATGAATGAAACATCAGACGATGAACTTCTTAAGCACAGAAACAACAGAAGAGGGTGATCTTCTTAACAAGCAAATCACTAGCAATAGATTGACATGCAAATCAATACGAAGCATTATTCTCAGGAGGCACGGTGAACATCTCGTGATGCTGCATGCCACAACATTCCAAGCTCAAATTTGCAATCAAACACAAGGCCTGACATTACATAGACAATATTCAGAACAAACTCTTAACGCAGGAATATCTCAGCAGAGTAACTATCTACTTCTAAACTGAATACAGGAATAGGAAAAAACACTCGACGCTTCTGGCTAACATCAATGAGCAAATTTTGACAAGTTTTTCCAATTCCAATATATTAAACTAACGTCTTCTTGCTAACATCAATGATTAAACTTTGACAAGCTTTTCCCATTCAAAATATGTAATGCCTATGATCGTGGAGTCCTGTCGCTTCTTGCTAACATCAATGATTAAACTTTGACAAGCTTTTCCCATTCAAAATATGTAATGCCTATGATCGTGGAGTCCTGTCGCTTCTTGCTAACATCAATGACTAAACTTTGACAAGCTTTTCCCATTCAAAATATGTAATGCCTATGATCGTGGAGGCACTCCACATGTTGTTAAACTGCCAATGGTCTCTGCAGACTAGTCATGTCACCGTTGTCTAATAATACTCTGTAAAGCTTCTCGGTCATTCCTTCTGTAATGTAGCGCAAACAGTGACTGCTTCTTTCTACAAAGTGGAATGACCAACTGGACCCAGTAATGCAGCAGTTTGCCTTGGACACATTGGCTTCTTTTGTGCAGTTGAACTAAAATCGAAGTCGGAATAAAACCGAGCTTTAATTTTGATATCCCTGTAAGCAACAAAAGGTATAAGGGAAACAATTGCTGAGAAATAACGGTTGATGACTTGTACTCCCAGAAGAAAAACATCTACTGATCTACCTTATCTTAATAGGAAACAAAGCAGGAGAGTAGCAATTCTCAATCAGTGTGATTCATTCGTAGTAACTGAGACATTATCTTAACAATGCCTTGTTTCAAGATGTATAAAGAACGAAAAAGCATAAAAGTATCATTCCTAAAATAATGCGACTGATTCATTTTAATAGAGACATTATCTTAACAATACCTTGGTTAAACATGTAGAAAGAACTACAAAGTAGGATAGTACCATTTGTAAAACACTGTAAGTCTGTAACTGATATATAATAACAGAGACATTATCTGAACAATACATTTCTTAAACATGTACTCCGGCCGATCCCTAACAGAAATGGTACTCCTGCCGATCCCCAACAAGTGTTTGCAGTTTTGAACTAAGATTCAGTAGTTAATTCGGAGGAAGGTCGGTACTGACCATTCAAGACCAAGATTTGAAACAACTCGTTAGGAAGATCTCACAGAGATCTCAAGACATATATGGAAATCCGATCTCATTTTGTGCAGTTCCACCAAAATTAAGCGAAGCAAAATGTCGCAATAGCAACAAGTTGAAAAGATATCCCTGTTTTATCAGAGGCAAAAAAGGAATCAATTACTGGCCAATAAAGGAGGATGAAACATGCGGCCACAAAAATGGTAATCCAGCCAATCCCTAACAAGTGTTGTAGTTTTGAAATAAGATTTAGTAGTTAATTCTGAGAGTGGCATCAATTACTGTCTTATAAAGGGGGTGATGCTGAATTTGTTGTAACAAAGCAACAAGCATCATGTCTGGATTGGTCCCATTTTTGTTCACTACTTAATGGGAAAAGACAGCAATACAAGAGCTTCAATTCAACATTTTATTTAAAATAGTACCAATACAAGTAGCACATCATCTCAAAGCACACTGCACAATCATGTGGATGAAGGCCTGTACTGACCTTTCATGAGACCAGCAACGATAAAATATGAATCTGCCAACACGAATAGGAAATCCAATCTTGTTTTGTGCAGTTGCACTGAAATCAAGCAAAGTGTTTCGCGTAGCGAAGAAAAATGTAGCAATAGCAACAAGTTGAATAGATATCCCTATTTAAACAGAGGCAAAAAAGGAATCAATTACTGGCTAATAAAGGAGGATGAAACATGCGGCCACCAAAATGGTAATCCCGCCAATCCCTAACAAGTGTTGCAGTTTTGAAATAAGATTCAGTAGTTAATTCTGAGAGTGGCATCAATTACTTGCTTATAAAGGGGGTGATGCTGAATTTTTTGTAACAAAGCAACAAGCATCATGTCTGGGTTGGTCCCATTTTTGTTCACTACTTAATGGGAAAAGACAGCAATACAATAGCTTCGATTCATCATTTATTTAAAACAGTACCAATACAAGTAGCACAACATCTCAAAGCACACTGCACAATCATGTGGATGAAGGCCTGTACTGACCTTTCACGAGATGACCAAGATAAAATACGAATCTACCAACACGAGAGGGTGAGAGACTGTGAATATAGCAAACCCTAGCAAATGAATGCTGAGCCTCCAGCGTGTAACATATATGTAGTGCGGCGAGCGTGTGGAGAGTGCAAACCCTAGCGAACAAGCGCTGAGGCTCCCGCTTATATATCTCCATCTCCAATCATATTTGTCCAACTGGCACATTATTTACGTTGTTAATTATATATGCAGCAATATTAACGTACAACATCTCTTGTTTGCGCACGTCCGTACCGCTGCCACGGCTGGTCCTGACCAACCCGAACCCTCTTCATCACCCGCGCGTGCTTCCTGCCCGAAACGGTCAGTACCGCATTCATGCCCGGCCAGAGCGGACGCGACCTCTCACTGGCGCCTGCATTGAAGCGGCGCGCCGGCCGAGAGAGCATCGCCCGTGCCACTTCCGGGTGCACGCGGCTGCTCCGCCTTCAAAGGTCGCAATAGCCGGCTATAACATGCATGTAAAAAGTTCTTGGGAGTCGGTGCTACAGCTAGCTGTCCTCCCCCAACTCGTCAATCTCTTCCATTAGTGCTAGTACTCCATGGCGTGATCCATCGACAAGCAGGCAGGAAAGTTATGGTATACTACTCGGTTGGCGGTGAGTGGCATGCGAGCGACCGTGTGAGACACGAGCACGACAAATGTGATTTAAACGTTGGTTTTGCTCGATGGCGCGATCCAACGAAACGAAACGTTGGTTTCTCTCCGTTTCCATTTTTTCTCCGGAAAAACGGAAACTTTTCCACTCCATTTTCATTCCAATTCCAAGGTTGCCTTGTTACAACATTCCATCAAATACAAAGGAAAACTAACATGCATGCTGATGCATCTCAATGATTCACAGATCATAGCCAATATTTACTTCACAACTAAAGAAAAAAGTTGTGAGAACGTGTACGAAAGAAAAACTACTGATGGGGTCACGACGACTTAAACCCTAAACCCTAAACATGATTTAATTTCCTTGCCAGGTAGAACCTGTCGAAGGAAAGATGGCTGGCACCCTCGGATCATATGATGCTTTTGTGCAGTTCCACTAAAATCGACCTGAGCATCCCTGATGGCAAAGATATTGAAGAAGTGTGATTAGAATAATAGTACTCGCACTAGTTCATGAGACATAAACTCATCACAAGTAGAAGCCGGTAGAAGTAGAGAAAGATCGACATGGAGATGGAGCTACGGCAGTGGAGCAAGCCGGCTCCAAAAGGAAGATGGACTACCTGGGACGTCGGGCTGTAGCTAGAAGGGCGGTTGGACGCGGCATCGGCCCATACCGCGGTGAGCCCCGATTGGGACGCACCGACTGTGGGTTTTCTCCCTCGCCGATGTCGACCGCGTCTACGCAGAACATTGTTCCCTTCCCCCAGCTGCGGGATCAGGCCCGTCGTTCTATGCTTATGAAGAGAGCAACCTAAGCAAGCAGGCTTGTAGCTTAGGCTCCTGCTAGTGTATATATAGTGGTTTTCTTTTTCTCTCCATATCAACCATTTTATATTGCGTACGTGTCATTCAAGAGTGAAATGATGGTTGCTTCTTCCGACTTACTGTGTGATTTGACTGCTCCTTAGTGGCCCCTACACGTACTCCCCCTACGTGTATGCAACAGTCACACGTACACATGGATGCAAGAACGCGGGCGACGCCCTAATGCATGCATGTCCGAGCACACGAGGGAACACACACGGTGACGCTCAAGTGCTCAACCTACACGTGCATGCACACACATACTCAGTCAGGGTGAGCTAGTGACCGTATGAACACCGGAAAATATATATATTGAGCGCAATGAGCGTATTATGAAGTCCACTAACCGTATTTTTACAAATATATAGTGATAGACATTGTATTTATCTCGTTTGAAATTAAGCCATGTTAACCGGAGAGGAGGCAGCATGGACTAGCATTACTTTGTTGTGTCCCGTCAACTTGCCGAACGAGGAGAAGGTTGCAGGACGGGAGAAGCTTGCGCGCGGTGGCTCACAGGACAAGGAGAAACTTTTGACTAATGCAAGCTCTCCCTCGCTCAGGCGGTGGACGTGCAACATTTAATTCGGTGTCAGATTGCCAGAAGCATACTACACTATACTACTAGGAACCGGATGGAGGAGCGTGTGCACTCTTATTATAATTTTAAAATGTGATAAAGCAATCTTCAACAAAATTGGTTCTCTTCGAGGGTTCTCGCATGTGATAATGGAAGTTGATTGCATGGAATACTCGCCACAATTCTCGCTTAATTCTGGCTCATATCCTGTTACAAATAGTAGCGCTCAGTAATATTTCCTCTTTTTTTGTTATTCAGCATGTAAACAGGTCAGCAAACCTTGCGGCACATCTTCGTGCGAACCGTGCTTGCTGCACTTTGAATGTGGCCGAGAGCTGGCTTGATGAAACACCTCGCTTCCTACTTCTTCTTTTGGCTTCCTAGTGACCAGTGTCTTGGCTGATCGTCCTAAGAATGCTTATATATGAATAAAGCTCTCTCATTTACCCACAAAAAAGATTAAGCCATATTAACCGGAAAGGAGGGAGTATGGACTAGCACTACTTTTTGGTGTGTCTCGTCAACTCGCAGAACGAGGAGAAGCTTGCAGGACAAGGTGAAGCTCACTTACGCCTTTTGACTAATGCAACCTACCCTCAGTGGACATGCATCCGTCCATTCGGTGTCAGATTGTCAGAGGCATACACTGTAGTACCCAACATGCGGAGTACCACCATTGTTCGACTTCACGAAGGGGCGAAGAGCCAAGCGCAGTACTAGTACGCGTACTTGGTTTTGCACCTTCATACTACTCCACCCTCCGTCACAGTTTACAGGGCGCGCTTCATTATGATGCATTTCTCTCAATGCATTTCCACCACCAGAGAGACTTTAGAAGCGTTTGGTTTAATGCTCAATTAATTAGGGCATGGTAACCGCAATCAAGTCCACAATTTTCTCTCCATGTACTGTACTACTACGGAGTGCATGCATGTGTGTACCCGGGGTGGAAGCAGTGCATGCATGTGTGTACGCATTATTCCCTCTAGTAATAGACGCCGTGCTATAACTACCAATTCTATTTTTTAGGCCGATCGCTAGTTGCCTTGGTCCCACATATTTTTTTCTTTTTTCTGAAGCGCGCTATATAAATAGTGACAGATGGAGTAGTATGAGCGGATTCAAAGAAGAGCGTATTGATGGTTGCTTCTTCAGAGCAACTTACAGTGGGAAAGGTGGGGCTTATGATTTGACTGCTCATTACTCACTATTAATGCGGCGCAATGACCGGGCTGAGTCTCCCATGCGGTTGTGCACTACCCCCTCGGTTCTTAAATATACTCTGGAGTATTTGTCTTTCTAAAATATGTTGAAATCTCTGTTAAGATGAATAGAATATTTAGGAACGGAGGGAGTACACATACAAAGCAAAATGAGTGAATCTACACTCTAAAATATGCTCGTTTGAAATTTGTAAAAAGATAAATATTTAGGAACGAAGGAGTATAATTTCGTGCATGGCACATGGACCCGGATGATGAAGAGGCTTCTGGCAATGCTATCAAGCTTCCATCATTTGTTTACATAATTGATGTACTATACAAATAATTTTCCAGCGACATGAAATTGTACAATGGTGTGAGCTTTCAGCTTTTGTTTCGCGTGTCTTGCCATCGATGCTCTTTCGGAAACAATAAAAAACTAACTTCCTTGCTAATGCATGTCAATTATTAGCAGATCAGAGCTAATAATTACATCACAAATGAAGATAAAGTTGTGAGAAGGTGTTAAATTAAAATTGATCCATGCTTTCATTGGAAGCAACGTCCCCCCAGCTCTGTCTAAATCAACAAGGCATGTTGGGAAAAAAGTAGCTGTCTGGAGCATGCAACATTCCGATCATTTTGTGCAGTTCCACTAAAATAGAGCTGAGCGTCCTTGTTCCAAAGATATCAAGTGTGATTACGATAATAGAGGGCTGCTGATGAAACAATAAACACACAAATAGAAGCCCGTCATCTTTGCGGTCTCTCTTAAGACTAACTAGTTGGAGAAGATTAGGCTCGGAGTTGGATGAGGAGGATAGAGCAAAACTAATCTTCCTTTGTGCAGTCGCACTGAAATGTAGAGACATTGCCCGTGTGACATTTTAGTACAACTGCACAAAACACTCTTAAGAAAAAAAAAGTGATTTGTGCAGTTCACCAAAAGGTCGCAGTAGCAACGAGGTGAAATGGATAGCCCTGTTTGCAAAAAAGAGGTAGAAAGGAAACAATTACTAGCCAATAACAGTTGATGACACATGCGACGACAAAAAAGAAGCATATTCCTTGTCCTAAGGGAAGATAACAACACAGTTGTGTTTGTCTAAAACAGTGTGAGAACGAGAATGCAATATGGAAAGTACGCCAGACGAGCTACGTTTTGGGCAAAGAACTATGGAAGATCCACATGCAGCGACGTGGGAAAACAGGAAGTGGAGCAAGGCCGGAGGGGATAATTGGAGGTCGTCGGGATGTAACTAGGTGAGCGGCGGTGGGCGGAATCTATGAGCAGGTGGCGTAGGCCCTGCCGCGCCGGAGCTTGGTCAGAGAGAACGACGTGTACCGCAGATCAGGACGTGCTGCCTCAGCAACGTCGAACAGAGAAACGATGCACTTTCTTCCTTTCCCCCGGCGGACGGGATGCGGCCGGATTAGTGACCAACGGTGAGAGAGAGAGAGAGGCCACCGGAGCCTTGTGTGAGATACTCTAAAGAGCAGACTACCTTTTCCTCCATAAAAATCGTTTTACATTCTGTGTACATGCCATTGAGCACTATAACTTCATTTAAAAATAATGCGGCAACACGTCAAGTCGAACTTTGTTTCGTGCATGCGTGGTACACGACCTCCCTAGGTAAACAACCGCTACATGCGTTCAAATTAGCACGTGGGCTGCCATTAAATGAGCTCCACCGTGTACCCGCGCGGGTGTGGCTGGGCACGAAGCGTGAGTACGTGCACGGTGCACCTATTCTATTCTTGTATACGTACACCACCTACGTGGGGTTGTGTGAGAGAGATACAAACCTAGAGAGATATAGTGTGTGGGTTCTTGAGAGTTTTTTTGGGGGGGGGGTTAATAAAAAAATTTAACATATGCAATGTGTGTGAAATAGTGTCCTGGATATAACATATATATAGAGGGGGCGATCCACGAGAAGATACTGGAGGTATCATCGGCTTGAGGTGTCTATAGAATCGAAGAGAGGGATGATGATGATGATGTGTGTGTGTGTGCGTGCGCGTGATCGATAGAGTGCCATCGAATTTGTGTGTGCCCACGTCAAAGATATAGAGTGGCTGGCCTACTGGAATGTGAGATGGGACATGTGCAGTTTGTCTCTATGGCATGGATACCTACCTGCAGTGCTCGACTATCGGTGTGTGGTGGGGGAAGAGGGAGGCCCAATTAACTATAGAGGTACAATGGCTGGTATATGTGTGGAGGAGGAGAGAGGCCTACCTCATGTATTAAGGAGATCGATCTGCCTCATGTATTAAGGGTGATCGATCGGCATCCATGCATATGTGCAGGAGATGAATAAGGTTGGGAGAGAGACAGAGCTAGAGTGTTGGAGGGGGTGGTAGTGGAGTTGCTTCTAACAAATGGTGGGATAGGCTTGCTAGACAAACGGAGGGCATGCCCGCAATATCAATAAGAGAGGAGATGGCTGCTTGTTGTCTGTGCACGTGCGTGTGAGAGACGGGTCAGGAGGCATGCACGAATGATGAGGGGGCGATGTGGCTATGGTAAGCAGACGTAACTACATAGGAAGATCAATCGCCCTTTGTAAGAGAAAGGAGAGACATAACTTGTGAGGTACGTCGATCGATGGGGGGGGGGTAGTTAAAGTCGATCTAGGTATATGTTGGGAGATCGATCGGTATACATGCATGTGTGTGTTAGAAGCAAATGAGGCATGAGGAGAAGGATAGAGAGAGAGGGATGCATGTAGGAGGTGGTACGAGAGGCATACTATATCGAGGGGGAGGAGTGTGCGAGTACGAGAACGATGAAAAGTGTGGTGGGAGTGAGGCATGGGCGGTGACAAGAGAAGAGGGGAAGCTTGTGTTTGTGCTAGGCACACCTGGCTAGAGAGGCATATCGATCGATGTGTGCCGTAAAGAAGGAGCTGGGGGGCCTACACACACCGTGGGTGAACGACCTAAAGTGAAAACACGAATTTGCGCGATGAAGCTAGAGAATGCCGAGGGAGGGTGCATGCAAAAGAGAAAGTTAGCGCTAGCTACAAAGATAAGTGGGTTGTGTGGGTGTAAAAGACGAATAGAGATCATATATACTTCATTATAAAAAGCGAATTCGGATATTTGAAGAATTTATCATAGTGTTTAAAACCGACGGATGTGTGAATATATATAACGGTGATAAACATGGTGTGGTTATGAACATGGTATACTACATTTAATATATTTTATCTCTACTCTTATAAAAAACGGAGTTGTTGATGATGGTGTGCCTGCCATCCTGCATTATAGGCCGTCTGATTTATATCTGGTGGATAGCAAGGAAACTTTGATGGTTGAAGTTGGCAACAATCATGATTGTAGATTCTTATTGAAATAGAGAAACGAATTCAAATTTAGTTCGAATTGCAGCGGTAGTACAGACATTTTGAGTGCACTAAAGTGTTGGTATGAGTAGGTTACATGCATTATACAGCAAGTGAAAAAATTTAATCGGACATAACATGGATTCGTACTCCCTCCTTCCATCTACATAGGGCGTAATGAGATTTTTAAGACCGCCTTTGACTATTGACAAGATTAATAGTACATGACATGCACAATGTGAAAATTATATCATTGAAAGAACCTTTCACAGACGAATTTGACGGCGTGCTTTGTGTAAGTTGCATGTCATATATCATTGCTCTAATATTTGGTCAAAGTTAGCATCGAAAAACGCATTAGGCCCTATATAAATGGAAGGAGGGAGTAGCTTTGAATAGCATTCGTATAGTAAAACGGGGCAAGACTCTCTTTGTGTGGTGTGAATAGTTTTATTTTTTTCGTTTTCTTTTTGGTTGAGGGAAGTGCGAATTGATTTGGTACGTACAAGTACAATATTACGACACGTTAGGCTTGTCCCTGAAATTCAACCCGCGTCTTGTTATATCCCGAAAATTCAGATATCGTGCTCCCAAAACTGGCGCCTTCACAACCCGCGCCTTGCTATCCCGAAATTACAACGCGCACGAAAACTCCCTCCAGTTGCCAAATCCCGACACGCGAAATCCCCCTTCTAACCCTGAGCGGAAAGCACCGCTAGTTCAAATCGGTGGGGGGTACTTTTGTAACACACCCTCCAGCTGCCAAATCCCGACACGTGAAATCCCCCTTCTAACCTGGTCGTTTGTTCTTCCATCCCTCTCGATGTGTTTTGTGTCTCAACTCAAGATGTTTCAACATCTCATTCCGTGAGTTGATCATGATTTGCTTGATCTTCGTGAAGATCAAATCGTGTAGAGCTTCTCTCTCTTTTCCTTGTCATGTTCGATGAAGATCTCGAAAGCAAAGACTTCAAGATATATTGGAGCAATGAATCAACATCTCCGAGAAGGGCAATTGGATCACGAAGATTATGTCGGCTTTGTGTCCCCTCTGTCTTCTTACCTCACGTCTTGAATCTCATGACGAGATTCTCGTTTGGTGGGGGCGAGTGGTCACAACCCTAGAATTGTTTGCAACAGTTGCATAAGAGAGCATCCATGCATCATGTCTAAATTCTGAAAGTTGAATTGAGGTTAGATGAAACCCTCATAAATCACTTCAGAAATAATCAACATTAAAAATCTTTTCAAATGAGTCCAAGGAAATGTTCCTATTATTCTGTAAAAATATTGGCAAGAGGTAAAATTCAAACCAATATTTTTGGAGTCTCAGAAATATTTATTTTGGGCATTTGAAATTAATTCAATAACTATTTGAATTGGATATATATTTATTATATAAGAAGTATATGTTCAATAATTCTGAAAATTGTTTTGTGGCTTTGGATAAGACCACTTAGCTCACACAATTATTTTCATGAAGTTTCAAATTGATTTGGTATTTAGATCAAATCAAAACAAACATTAGAAAATGGAAAACAAAAATAAAAAGAGAGAAAGAGGTTACCTGTGCAACTTACCTGGCAGCCCAGCCAGCCCAACTCCTATGCTGGCCCAGCCCACCAAGCACTCTCCTGTCGCCTTCCTCCTTGCGCCAGTAGGCAAGGGCGCGTGCTCGCCGCGCGCTGGCACACACGCGGCCACCTCCTACTTCTGCCGACGCAGGGGAGGCTCCTGAAGCCGCCACGCAGCACTCTGAACCCCCTCGACCGCTCCCCTCTCTCCCTGCCTCACCTCTCTCGCTCTCTCCCCCGAAGCCGAGCGGAGCCGTCGCCGCCGTTCACTGCCGCCATGGCTACCACACCCCTCGCCCTGCCGCTGATCCCAGAAGCACCGCCGCGTTCCCCTCGTCCACTCCACCGAGCTGTACAACGACGGACGCCCTAGAACATCGCCATCACCGTCATCATCAACCTCTGGCCCGACAATCGCCACCGTCAAATTTGTCATCGACCGGCCGTCCCCGAGCCCGCTAGCCATCCCTGCAGCTCCGCGGTGAGCCGCTGACCCGATTCCCCCTTGCCCCGTCGTCCCTAGCATTCTGTAGCTGCCGTCCCCATGAGCTCCGAAGCTTGCCACCACCGTGCCTTGTCGCCGTCGTGGCTAGAGACATAGTGGCTCGGAGCCAAGCACACCTCTGCGCTCAGCACGGCTCCAGGAGCCCGTAGCGCCCACCAGCTCCTCCTTCCTGGCACCGTAGCGCTGAACCCATCGTTGCCCGAGATCCGGCCGCCGCCACGAGCTCGACTCCGGCGAACTCACTTCACCGGAGCCTCTCTCGCTTGCTCAAATGGATGCGCGAGAGTGCCAGCTCTCTGTAGGTGGTCTCAGCCACTAATTTGGTCGCCACAGGGCAAAATCTGAGCCCCTCCGCCGTCTCGGCCTCGCCGAAGACTCAACGCCGGTAGGATTGACCATGCTAACCAGGGGTTTGACCCCCGCTGACCGAGTTGACCCGGGTGGGCCCAGTTTGACCCGCCTGGTCTATGATAGATGGACCCGCCTGCTAATAAATTAGGATTAGGACTAACTAAAAAACTAGTTAGACTAATGACACTGACACGCGGGACCCACTGGTCAGGTTTGACCTGGACCAGGCCAGTTGACCGCTGATGTCACACTAACGCCAGGCTGACGCAGTAAATCCTTTTCTAGATTTATTCTTATATAGGAAATTCCTGAAATGTTGCAAACTTCTAAAAATCATATTAAATCAATCATAGCTCAGAATGAAATAAATTATATATGAAAAATGATCAGAAAAATCCAATCTATCCATCTGTACCATTTTCATGCATGTTAGAACAACTTTTGGCTACTGTTTAGGACAAATCAAATGAATGGCATTTAAATAACCATATGTGGAGTTTGAATTTGAACCTTGGGTTCAAACCAACTACACTTAATTGTGTTGCTAGTTGCATTAGGCCAAACAACATCACATATACATGCCATGATCATGCATCATATTGTCGCATTTGCATTGATTGTGTTCTTCTCTATTGCCGGTGCTTGTCCCCTCTCGATAGGCGTATCCCGACGATGAGTTCGATGACACCGATGAAGAGCTGTAATATCTTCAGAAGTGCCAGGCAAGCAAAACCCCCTTGTTCATTCTGATACAATCCCACTCTCTCGCTCCTGCTCTCTTTTACTGCATTAGGACAACACCGATTCAACTGTTACATGATGCGGTAGTTGAACCCCTTTTCCTCTGCATGACCTGTCATTGCCACAATAAATAGATGAAACCCACTAGCATGAGTAGGAGTTGTTTGAGCCCTGATGTGCCTACTCACTCATGCTTGTTTGTCATGCCTGCTACTGCTTAGAGTTGAGTCAGGTCCGATTCATCGGGGATGAGTTGGAATGTGGTGAACATGTCCTACTGTTGAGAGCTAAGTATGTGAACGCGATTTGGTAAAGGTAGCGGTGAGAGGCCATGTAGGAGTACATGGTGGGTTGTCTCATTGCAGCCGTCCTCATGAACTGAGTTCTGTGTTTGTGATCCATGAACAGTTACTACCACACATTGAGTTCCGGTAACTCGACCCCTCTCGACTTATTGATCAACTCGATCTCTGTCCAGGAGTTGCAACTAGTTTCTGGTATTTTTAGGTAGTGTTAGTTGTCTACCAAGTGGCACCCGGTACAGGTGGGCTTGGGACAGACTAGGCACAGTGGCATGGTGTACCAAGTGGCACCCGGATGGTGGGCTTGGGAACCCTGCTCACATCATTTGGGGCCGCGAGCGACACCCTGGCCGAATCTCCTTGCGGATGGAACCCGAATAGGTGATAAACTTGGACTAGAGACTTGTGTGGTTAGTCAGGTCGTGGCCGACTCCCTCACCAGGCTTCCGCTTGAAGGTTGCCGAGATACACGACGTGTACATGGTGGTAAGTGGCGAGAGCGTGTGTGAAGAAGTACACCCCTGCAGGGTTATCATTATCTATTCGAATAGCCGGATTCCTCGGATATGGAAACTTGGACCCCTTGCATAGTTCATAGACAAGTGAAAGTGGATACTCTAAAATGCGCAAGATATGCGTGAGTGCTATGGATGGCGTTATCATAGGGAGACAAGAGCGGATCCATAGTGGTGTATTAGTATGGTGAATATGTGGACTCGTGTGCGCCACCTCAAAGTGTTATTTGCAGTAGTAGTTCAGGTTAGCCACTGAGTCAAAGCTGGCTTGCTGCAGTTAAACTCCACCACCTCCTTTGTTGATACCGATGCATATGTAGTTAGTTCTGATGTAAGTCTTGCTGGGTACATTTGTACTCACGTTTGCTTAATTATGTTTTGCAGAGAGACTTCAGTCTCGCTAGTAGTTCCATGTGGACTTCGACGTTTAGCTCATTACTTCAGCTACGATCTTGTACCGTTAGGAGGGTCTTGTAGATAGGCAGGCTTCTCAGCCTTCTTCATTTGTAGTTGTCTATACTCAGACAAGTTAAGCTTCCGCATGTGCTTGTTGGCTTGTATGCTCTGTATGTTGGGTCATGAGACCCATCGCTCCTCGGAGCCTAATGAATAATACTTGAGTCGTAGAGTTATGTTGTGATGCCATGTTGTATTTACACATATCGAGCATATTGTGTGTATGATTGAAATGCTTGGTATGTGTGGGATCCGACAACCTAGTTGTTTATCCTTGGTAGCCTCTCTTATGGGGAAATGTAGTCTTGTGCTTCTATGAGCCATAGTAGTCCGCTACAGCCCGGTTCACCGGAGTCCTGCTAGCCCCGCACTACTGTTCCGGAACACTTGACTGGCCGGCATGTGTTTCACTTTGTTCATGTGTCTGTCCCTTCGGGGAATTGTCACGCGGTGACATCCGGAGTCCTGCCTAGCCTGGTACAGCTGGGTTCCCGGAGTCCTGTTAGCCCAGTGCTACAGCCCGAATTCACACGCTGCTGACCGACATGCTCGATGTTGATTCATGTATGCCTGTCCCCGTAGGTTAGTGCCACTTTGGGTTCATGACTAGTCATGCCGGCCTAGGTTCTCTGTCATATGGATGCTAGCGACACTATCGTATACGTGAGCCAAAAGGCGCAAACGGTCCCGGGCCATGGTAAGGCGACACCCGTGGGGATACCGTGCGTGAGGCCGCAAAGTGATATGAGGTGTTACAGGCTAGATCGGTGTGACTTAGAATCGGTGTCGGGGGTTTGGTGCGACATATGCCAACGGATGGCTTATCATGGTGGGGACGAGTAGAACGTCGCCGGTGCCTGGAAACGGGATGAGGTGAAGACATGCACGCCGGCGGATCTTACCCAGCTTCAGGGCTCTCCGGGGAGATAACACCCCTACTGCTGCTCTGCGGGGTCTCCGCATGATCACTATGGTCAAGTGTTTACAAGGTTGCTCCTTGAGCTGTTTCGGGTGGCAGGAGAGGGCAGGGCTAGCTCTCTCCTTCTATCTGGTGTGTCTAGAACTACTGGGATCCAACCCTTTGCATGGGTGCCCTGGGGGTTTATAAAGGCCTACCCCCCTGGGGTACAATGGTAATGTGACTGGGCGCGGGTCCAGCCGTCAGTGTCTCCGACCTCCGACTTCTCCGCCGACTGCTGGGGCCCGCCGACTGGTGGGCGCCGCCGACTGGTCTGGTACGGTGCCGACAGGCCGCGTCCGCCGTGGGTGGGTCTTGCCGGCTGCTGATTACTGTAGCCGTGCTCCTGATGATGCAAGCTTGGTCATGGGGTCGTGGCAACAGCCCCGTCGCCTGGCGGGCGATCACTGTGGCCACGCCCCATCTCTTCTTGATTAATGGCGCGTGGGCCCCGGAGGAGGGCTCGGCCGACTCCCCCGGGCTGACTCCCAATGGGTCCGACTGGCGGTTCTCCCGCCGCCTTCCGAGGTCTCGCTGATTGGTGGGCCCTGCTGCCTCCAGGCCGTACAGACAAGCCGTTGTGGGTGCAGGACTTGGTATAGTGGTGCTGATGTCAGGGCCGGCCTGGCAACAATGCCACGCCGCAGGGAGATCTCCCCAAGTACGGCGTGCTGTAGCCATGCCTGCCCTTGGTAAGGGGCGGGGAGTGGGCTTCACTGTAGGCATGCCCCTGCCCCGTCCCCTTCGATGAGGTCACGGTTTGTTGGAGTCATCGGCCGACTCCCCAAAGCCGGCTTCTCCGGAAGTCGTCCCTAGGACTCGGCCGTGAGCGGGCAGTCGGCCACCTCGCCGTAGACTTCCCAGGAGGCGGCTCTTCGCCCTGCGGTCTTGAGGGGCACAGCCTGCCCTGATGTCTTGAAAGGTTATGGGGCTCGGGTTGGCCTACCCGTGGCCCATTACTTCGACAGTAGTCCCCGAAGCTGGTGTTGCGCCGCGGACGATCAGCCGAGAAGCCTCAGCAGTTTCCCTCTCCAGAGCTCAACACATGGTCTTGATTGACTTCTGCCGGGCCGACTAGAAGGAGTCAGACTCGCCCAACTCGAACTCCCACTATTCCGACTTGCTCAGTAGTTAGAACATCGCGGCGGGATTTCAAGTGGCGCGCTAGCTAAGCTTCCAGGCCGCCGCCCGTTCCTGGCCTGTCACGCGAGGGCACGTGGCCAGGCCGTCCTGCCAGCCCACGCACGCGACAGGACAGGCCCATAGGCGGGGCCCGCCACTACTGCGCCTCGGCGCCCGAGCGGATCTGCTGCGGCCCCGGCGGGCGGTTGGGATTCCCGTAAAGTTACTGTGCGTAGTAACTTTACATGGATCGTGGGGGTCGTGGGACTGCGGGCGCAGTAAATCCCCATGTCCGCCCCCTCGGCTTCGCAGCCCATAGGGCTATAATTAGGGGGAAGAGGGGGGGCACGCGCGCCCCTCCTTCCCACTACCCCTCGCTTCTTCCTCCTCGCAACTCCTCTCTCCCTTGCTTCCTCCTCTCTTCTTCGCTTCTTCGCTCCGCCGCACGCCCAAGCTCTAGCGGACGCCGCGGCGTTAGCTTCGCGATGAGCTCTTCTTCTGCTGCCGCGCCTCCCCCAGTGCGCTCCGGCACCTGGGACGGCTCCGAGGTCCACGAGGACCACATCGAGTTCCTCCACCGGACCCGTCGGCTTCCCGGCGAGGATCGCGTGCAGGTGCGCCTCGCGCCGGAGGGGGAGATTTCCCCCGCCCCACAGGAGGGTGAGCGGGTCATCTTCCGCTCGCACTGCCTGCGCGGGCTGGGGCTGCCGGCGAGCAGCTTCTTCCGGTCGTTCATGGAGTTCTACGGACTCCAGCCGCACCACCTCACCCCCAACATAGTGGTGCTGCTATCCGCCTTCGTGGCTCTGTGCGAAGGCTTCCTCGGAGTCCTCCCCACCCTCGAGCTCTGGGGGGAGTTCTTCTTCTCCAAGCTCAGCACCCAAGCCGCGGGCGTGCCAGCTCAGTGCGGCGCCTTCATCACCGTGCGGAGGACAGGAGCCGACAACCACTTCCCCTCCATCTCGCTGCTGAAGTCGGTGAAGATGTGGCAGCGGTCCTACTTCTATGTCAGGAACGTCGCCACGAGGGGCGACTGGGTCAATCTGCCGGCCTTCGAAGCTGGCCCGCCGGCTGGCAGACTTCCCAACTGGTCGTACCGGGCCAGGTCGCTGATGCCTGCGGGAGCCGGCGCCATCACGCGACTCCGAGTGCTGACGCAGTCGGAGGGGCTGACTGGTCCAAACCTGCTGGCGGCCTTCGTCTCGCGCCGAGTTCTCCCACTCCAAGGCCGCCCTCACATGATGTGTCAGATGAGCGGGGGCCGCGACCCGAGTCAGATGTGCACCAAGGACATGCCTCACGGAGAGATGGCCCTTATGGTGAACTATCTCTCGGACAGCAGGCTCCCGGAGGACTGGCGATTCGGCAAGGAGCCATACTCCCGCGCCAACCCCCCACCCGTGGTAAGTCGGCTTTCTTTTTGTTGGATTGTCTTCTTCTTGCTGAGTTTCGTTCTGATCAGTCAGTCTTTTGATTAGAATCCCCTTCTTCACCCACCAGCCGGCACCTCGGGGCCGGCCCGTGAGTTCGTCGCCGACCGGGCGGAGAGCGACGTCGACGACCCCGATCTGGGGGCGGCGGCTCTGGAAGACGACGCCGAGGGAGGAGGAGGAACGATAGGCGACTTCAGGCCCTCGGCCACCTTCACCGACTGGCCTAAAGACGACGCCGAGGGAGGAGTCGCCCCTCATCATCGGCCAGGAGCCGGCCAGTCGGGCGCAGGCTCTTCTGCCGCGTCGGGCGCTCCAGGCGGCGGGAAGAAACGCCGGGCTGCGCCGACTTTGTTCGGCAGCCGACCGAAGAAGCCCAAGGGCTCGGCTGCAGTGACCTGGCGGGACGAGGCGGCCGTGAAGGCCATCCGCTTCCGTAAGGAAGTGAAGAAGCCGCCGTTGGTCTCTGCTTAAGTATTCTGTCTTCAAAATTTATTCTTTCTTCTCGTTTTGTCTGAGTCTCTGCTCGCCCTTCTTTCTTCAGGGCTCCCCTCTCTCTTGAGCGGGTTGCCGCTGCCTCCGTCATGGGGTCAGCGGAGACATCCGCCACCACCAGGCGGATAGACCCCGCTGCTGACCTCCGGGAGGCAATGGAGCGGAATGCGCGTGAGGGGCGCAATGAAGAAGAAGCCCTCCATCGGGAGAAGGCGGAGGCCTCTGCTAAGAAGAAATTAGCGGAGGCCGAAGCTGCCGCCGCAGCGAAGCAGCAGACCGAGGAAGCCACACGCCACCAGTCGGCCCTGCTGGTTACCCCACTGAACTCTGCGCCGCTGCCTCCGGAGGTCACGGGGCAGACCGAAGAAGCCGGCGGGGAGAACCTCGTCGAGGAGAGGGAAGGCGGCGACCCCTCTACTCTGGGCACAAATGCTCCGCCGCCGCCTCCGCCGCCGTCTGAAGGCGCGCAAGGCGAGCAACCGGCGGACCCTCCGGTGCTGCCGACCGAAGAGGAGGCCGTGGCGAGGCTGCTCCTCCAGGTCGGCTCGCCAGCGCGTCGTCGCCTTGAGAAGGAGACTTCGGCGCCTCGCCCCCTCGAAGCCTGCACCGCCAGCTCGGCGGCTCCAGACGCCGAAGCAACGAGCGCCGCACCCGTTGGGTGGGTGCGAGGAGGCGGCATAGGGCCACTGAACCGGGCGCTCCTGGACGTCCAGGAGAAGCTCCGCGCTGAGGGCGATGCCCTCCAGAGTTGCACCAAGGCGTTCCTGGCGTCGTGGGCAGCCGTCCAGGTATGTTTTCCCTTCGAGCCTTTGTTTTTCTTGTTCCTCTCTGTGGTGGCGCGCCAGCGCACCCACTGGGTGTAGTCCCCGAGTTTCGGGCCGGCTGCTGAGCAGGCGGCCCAGAACTCCAATTTGATGAACTTCTGGGCACTAACTTTGTCTGAAATGCTTGTTGCAGGACTACCACAAGCTCCGTGTCACCGCCTTCAACCGTAATGTTGAAGAGTTGGGCAAGCGGACCGCCGACTTGGCGGAGAGCCGGAGTAAGTACCTCTCCCTTTTATCTTCTCTGCGGGGGCGCGCTAGCGCACCCACGGGCTGTAGTCCCCGAGATTCGGGCCGACTGCTGAGCAGTCGGGCCGAATCTCCTCGGCGACCTACTTTACCGACGACTGCTATCTTTCTTTCTTTCCTTCAGGGGCCAACGCTGCTCTTCAACAACAGCTGAGGGAAGCCAACTCCGCCTTGCTCACCAAAGGGGAGGAGTGCAGCAAGCTCGCCGCGGAGCGCGATCTGCTGACCACTCAGTTGGCAGAGTAGAAGGAGCTGCTCGCAAAGTCGCAGAGGGAGGCGGAGGAGACGGAAACCGCCCTCCTGGCCGTGTTCGCGAGCGAGCGCTCTTCCTGGTCTGACAAGGAGGCGCTGCTATCCTCCGGCTTCCACGAGATCGAAGACATCGTTGATGGTGAGTCTCCTTGTTTTCTTTCTTCGAGCTGCCGACTTAGATCGTGCTGACTCCTGGTTTTTGACTTGCTTTTTGTTTCTTCGTGTCTTTTGCAGACTTCTTCCCTGGGCAGTCGCAGGCCGCTATCCAAGCCATCGAGGCCGACCGTGCAAGTTAGAGGGTGGATGTGACACCCCAAAAATTTGGCCTTGTTTTAATGAATTAAAATTTTTGCCAGGAATTAAAACTTTGGATTTCTGAGCTCCATTTTGTTTTTTTAAAATCATTTCCTTCCCTGTTATGATGAGTTTTTCCCAGAGAGAAAACTTTCCAAATATGTCATTGGACTTATTTAATCTATCAAGAGAAACTTTCCCTTATTTAATATAACTAATTAAATAATTAAGTTGCTTGATCTTTACTTTCTTGGAAATGGTTTTTCAAGGTTATGTGGCCATATTTGAACTATAACCATTGGATAAATTCACCTAATATTCTAACCAAAAATGGGAGATGTCATGTGATGTTTTTAAATCACTTTTATACAAAAATATCTTTTATTTATGTAATAATTTGAGCTCTGCATCAATTTTTCCTTCTCTGGTCCAGAGTGCATTTTGCACTACAACCCTTTTAAATAATTCTTTCTAGCCTCCACCAAAATTATGGGATATTGGTAGTAGCATATGATTCAACATTATGCAAAAACCTAGTGCTGTTCTTTGAAAATTTTGAGTCAATCAACCTCTTTTTCATTCTGGTCCAGCCTTGTGATTTCTACTGCAACCCTATTTAATTTTGCTCCAAAGATCTTGTGTTTTCTCCTACTTGTAGACAGCCCTACCAAACCCCTAAATCCAGGAGCATGCACCCATTGGATAAATTTTGGTTCATGAAATAATGTCATTTATTTCCTGTCCAGAAATGTAGTTTTGCAAAACTTGCACTAGCAAGTTTCCCCTTTTGTCCAAATAACCTCACCACTCTCTCTTGCATCTAAGGAGACACTGATCTGGAGTTTTTGACCACTCCAAGACTTGCCTAAGTGCCCTTGGCATTTTGTCAAACACCTTATGGGCATGATCTGTTTTGGCATGAATTTTGGTTTGCACTGTGAACCTGATCCCCTGACCAAACCAGCTTGTCCACTGATCCCCTTGCAAGCCCAAACCTAGACCTGCTAACCCCCAGCTCCAACCGAGCCACCTAGCATGTCATGGCATTTCGCCGAGCATCTGGTGGGCGTGCGCTGGGCGCGCCCAGAGCGCGCAAATTGCAGCCGCGCACACGAGCCGCCGCGTCGCGCCCCTGTCTTGGCCCACACTGCAGAGCCATGCCACGCACGTCCCTCCTCACCGCAACACGCGAAGCCGCCCCTCGCCACGTCCTCGACAGGCCAGGAGCTAGCCGCCACGGCCACCGACAGCCCCTGCTCCGTTCAGCGCCGCCCAAGCCTTTTCCGCTCGCCACCTGGCCCCTGGAACAGCGCGAGCTCATCCACGAGTGTGTCCGCTAGCGCTCGTCGCCGACACGACGCCCTAGCTACAGAATGGCGGTCGCCGGCGACCTTATCCGCAGCCGCCGCGGAACCGCCTTGCCTCGCCTATTTAAGGAGCCCCGAACTCGTCTCCGCACGAAGGTAGCCTCAAGCGGTCTCCAGGAAGCCCCCAGTGGCAGCCAATCGACCAGGGAAGGCCTTCTTCCCCGAGTCCGGTCGGTTCGGCCGCCGCCAAGTTCCGGCCGATTCTGTCGCCACCAGTGCCTCCCCCTCTCCATTCTCTCCACCAAGAGCTCTCCCTCCCTCTCGTGAGTACAACCCCACGCTCGATTTTGGTCAGAGACCACCGCAGCCCCAAACTCACTATCCACCCGAAGCCTCCTCCGTCGCGAAGCTCGCCGCCGGTAGCTCCCTCCGTCCCCACCGGCCTGGTGACCACCTGGAGGACCGCACTGGAGTCGCGGATCCATCCAGACCCTCTGGAACCTACGGGGAGCCACCGTTCGCCGGCGACGACCGCCGTTGCCCCGCCTCCGTTCGGGCAAAGGAAGAGGAGGGAGAAATAGACCAGTCAAACCTGACCAGTGGGCCAGGCGGGCCCACTGTCAGTGAGACGCGCGCCGTCCACGCTGGATAAGTGGAAGCGTAAAACTCGCGAGTACGTTTACCTTGCACCGAAAGCGTATTCTATCTGAAACGTTTTCTTTTGTTTCATTTAAAAAAATAGAATTTGACCAAAACTTTGACTGGTTATATCTTTTTAAATACAACTCCAAATGAAATGATTCTTTTTCCTACCTCTCTCAAATTTCACCTAGTTTATTTTAAGATTTATTTGAAAAAATTTCAGAACAACTTTTGGTGCTGTTTTTATTTTGTGTGTTAATTCTTTTATATTGCTAAAATAGGATTTTTGAAGAGAGGAGAAATGTTTCAAGTTTTGGAGTGCACCCTGCCTTTCCACACATTGAAGGCAAGCATTCTGAATCCCGGCATAATATTTTTGGTGTGATCGTTGATACATTTATAACACCACCGCATTTCGAAGAACTTGTTATTTCATGTGATATGATCATATGCATGGGTGCATGTTATTGATTTCCATGCTGTTGGAAATGGACACACCTGTGATGATAATCACCCTCATGTGCCTTGCATGCATACCGGCAGGAACCCGGGAAAACCTCTTCCTTGGGTAGGCATGAGTTTGTCGCCGGTCTCCGTCGGGACGGTTATGTCTGGTATGGCATGGCAAGGTGATATGAGCGGTGGCTCTGTTGGTTGAAATATATTCGTCATGCTAATCATCCAGGGAATACTTAAACCTCCTGAGTCGACCGTAGATCGAGTCTTGTGCCAGTAACCCCCATACTTGTTTCGTACTACCACTCGTCTCTACAGCAAGTAGAGTACGGTTCAGTAAGTTGTCAACCTCTTTCTAGCACACACCGTACAGAGAGGCCATGGTGGAAGATACCGGTTGTAGCTGGTAGGCAGGCCACCTGGTCCGGGGGCATGGGTGTTTCCGGTTGGGACCGAGAGGGGAGGCCACCCCTTAGAGCGCGCGATATAAATTTGATCCCATGCTACGCGAGGTTGTAGCCTCCCCACTTAGAGTTTCCTTAACAGGTGTCGTGGGTGATTCCAGACACATGTGAGATAAGCTGGTGTGTGCAAGTTAGGTGTGTTTCCAACAAAAAGACCGTAGACGGAATTAGTCCCGATGGACTAAAGAAATCCGTTACTCGTGGGTAAAGAGTACACCCTCTGCAGAGATTAAACCTATTCGAATAGCCGTGTCCATGGTTAAGGATTACAGTCTGGGATGGGTCAAGTGTCGGTCTTAGTGTTGGTCTTCGGAGGTAAAACTGTTAACCAGAACTGGAACTACTACCTGTGACTTGTGATAATTATGATTATTATTATTGTTGGCTAACCCGTGATATTATTGTTATTATCGAGTATCTCTGGGATGGTTCTACCTCCGGGATATTCACTATGATTGTTTATTTTAAAGCCCTTTGTGTGGTGTCGCTCAGACGCCCGACTGTGGCATTTCTTTTAAAGCCCTTTATGTGGTGTCGCTCAGACGCTCGACTGTGGCATTTCTTTTAAAGCCCTTTATGTGGTGTCGCTCAGACGCCCGACTGTGGCATTTCTTTTAAAGCCCTTTATGTGGTGTCGCTCAGACGCCCGACTGTGGCATTTCTTTTAA
>NC_041382.1:105340101-105404016 GCF_002162155.2 Triticum dicoccoides | reverse complement strand
TTTCTTTTAAAGCCCTTTATGTGGTGTCGCTCAGATGCCCGACTGTGGCATTTCTTTTAAAGCCCTTTATGTGGTGTCGCTCAGACGCCCGATTGTGGCATATCTTTTAAAGCCCTTTATGTGGTGTCGCTAAGACGCCCGACTGTGGCATTGCTTGTTATTTGTTTCATAAATTTTAATACTACCATGTTAATGCATTTTTATAAATAACTTGCTTGCACGCATCAGAGTTTCATTTATCTTTTGTGACTGACGTCATGAGCATAAAATATTTTCAGCACATCATTGTTATATTATACCTGTGTTCATAATGTTTGCGAGTACATTCAAAGTACTCACAGGCTTGTCCCTGGCTATTGTCTTGGCCAGATTTTCTTGCACGGAGAGGAGCTACGCGATGCCAGCCCCGGAACCCACACAATGGAGATAGCAGCCTCGCGAAGATAGGAGTTAACCTGGTCAGCTGTTCCTGTGGGAATTGGAGTCCCATAGACACTGATGATCCACAAACCGCTTCCGCCATCAACCACTAGAGACCATTTGTTGTACTCACAGGCCAGAATGGCCTTGTACTACATATTTTGTTTTCTGCTTGGATTTTTTGTATCAAGTTGGAGCCTCATCAGCTAACAGTAATCCTGGGGCTGATGAGGACGACGGTCTTTTCTGGAAATTTATTACCCGGAAAACCGGTCGTGACAGTGGAGGGCGCGGAGATCGCCGCTGATGCCCCCCGAACTCTTGATGAACACATCTTGAGCATCGAGGCTCGCCTCCGGCCGGCTCACCGGATGCTGCACCGGCTTCAGCGCGTCGGCGCCCATGCAATCTCCGCCCTTTGGCCGGATATGCAGGCTCCGCGCACCCCCAGTCTGACGGCCAACTGGTTGGAGGTCGCGGCTGGTCGCCTCGAGGCCTGGAAGGGCTCTTTAGCCCGGTCTGGAGCGCGCCGGGCCTTGGAGTTCGTCAAGGCGTGGTACCCGGGGCTGGATCTAGACCGGTTGGCCACGCTTCGGTCGGAGGCCCAGCCGGAGCTGGCGGCTGTGGAAGACGCCCTCGTCAAGCGTGCTACAGCGATCGCCAAGTACACCGACACGAGCGTGTTCGTCCTCGAGCGGTCTCAAGACGGCGAGGAGGTCCCGCCAGAGTGGTTTGGGATGAACCCAGACTATGGCGAAGACTCGGCGGAGGTGATTGGCTCCAGCGTCGAGGAGGAGGACAAGGCGGAGGATGAGGGCGAGGCGGAGGCACTAGAAGACAGAGCCAACGGCCAGCCTCAGCCTGACTGCGCCTCCAGCAACGAGCCGCGTGCAACTAACCCGACTGCTGCTGGAGGCGATCAAGCCGAGACTAGCCGGCCGACCGCCCCGACGCCTGACACTGGCGCCTCCTCCGACCCCCCGACTCTGCCTGCCACCTCCTAAGCTGCCGCTGTGTCTTTTGTTTTATCTGCTTCAGTAGTCTTTTTTGAAGAACTTGTTAATTCGCACAATTCCACCCGCGGGGTGTATTTGAACCTCTGCTTGACGATTCGGCCAAGGGCCTATGTTATGTAAATCTATATATCTATCCTTTCTTGCTCATTGTTCTTTTGGCTGTTTTCCTTTGTCGCTTTCTCTTAGTTGCCTGCCTTGCCAATCGGACAGCCGCTCTGCGGACTGTCGCTGGATCAAGTGCCAGGCTACTTTGGGAAAGCAAGTACTTAGCCGTTTTCAAGACTGTTTGAGCAAGTTAGGTAGAGGATAACAATCCGACTATCCGAGAATCGGTTTGCGAGAAAGGCTGGAAGCTGTCTTGAGCTATGTTTTACGCTTTGAGTCCTTAGCCATTTTTCATGTGAGCACCCATTCTACCTTACCTCTGCCCACCGTACAGTCGCTCTGCGAGCTGCGGCTTCTGACAGAAGACGGCTTAAGTGTTACACACTACTTGTCCGGCTGCAGGAAGCGTTTCATAGTGCAAGGCGGCAAGTCCTTGGGCCGACTTGTCGAGCCCGGTGCCAAGCGGCATGATAAAAGAGCAACATACTTGTAGGCATAATTCTTATCAAACGGACAAAAGAGGGCATTCCCCGAGCTCGTCTCGGGGGGCCCGAAGTCTTGGTACTTTAATACAAAAGATAGCGTGGTACATACTGCATCAACTGTAAAATCTTCGGAGAAGATTTGCGTTCCATGGCCGCTCCGTCTCCTTGCCGGAGTCGTCCCTCTTGCGTGCTCGGGGCTTCTGAGCGTCGATCAGGTAGTAGGAATCGTTGCCTAGTACTTTGCTGATGATGAAAGGGCCTTCCCAAGGCGGCGACGGCTTATGCTGGCCGGCTGTTCGCTGGATCAGCCGGAGCACAAGGTCGCCTTCTTGGAAAGATCTTGGCCTGACCTTCCTGTTGTGGTATCAGCGCAGGCTCTATTGGTAGATGCTGGACCGGCTGAGTGCCAACAGCCGGCCTTCTTCCAGCAGATCAACGCCATCTTGTCGTGCTTCTTCTGCTTCTTCCTCGATGTACATGGTGACTCGTGGGGAGTCAAACTCTATGTCCGTTGGGATGACGGCTTCGGCACCGTAGACAAGGAAGAAGGGTGTGAAGCCGGTTGACTTGTTTGGAGTCGTGCACAGACTCTAGAGGACGGCTGGCAGCTCGTCGAGCCAGCAGCCGACCGAGTGCTCCAGAGGCTCGATTAGCCGAGGCTTGATGCCGGAGAGGATGAGGCCGCTTGCTCGCTCCACTTGGCCGTTTGACTGTGGGTGGGCGACGGACGCTAGGTCCAGTCGGATGCCCTGTGTTGCGCAGAAACGGGCCAAGGCGCCTTTGGCAAAATTGGTGCCGTTGCCGGTGATGATGCTGCGTGGTATGCCGTACCGAATTGTGATATCGGTGATGAAGGTCACAACAGTCGGCCCGTTCAATTTCTTAATTGGCTTCACTTCCACCCACTTGGTGAGCTTGTCCACTGCGACAAGTAGGTGAGTTAGACCACCTCGTGCTGTCTTGAATGGTCCCACCATGTCCAGACTCCAAACTGTGAAAGGCCAGGCAATGGGGATGGTCTTGAGCGCAGAAGCCGGCTGGTGCGGCTTGGAGCTGAACTTCTGACACCCTTTGCATTTTTGGACCAACTCCTTGGCCTCTTCCAAGGCAGTCGGCCAGAAGAAACCGTGCCGAAAGGCTTTGGCGACGAGTGCTCTTGAAGCCGCATGGTGGCCGCATTCGCCTTGGTGGATGTCTTTGAGAATCGCTTGGCCTTGCTCTGGCTCTACGCAGCGCTGGTAGACGCCAGTGACGCTGCGCCTGACCAGCTCTCTGTTGACTATGGTATAGGCTGCCGCCCAGTGTTGTACTTGCCGGGCTGAGATCTCGTCAGTTGGTAGCTCTTTATTCACCAGGAATTTGAGGATGGACTGGGCCCATGAGGGTGCTGCTATTTCTTCGATTGCCAGGGCTGTGACTTGGACGAGGGTGGTTGGGCTGGGAGGCAGCGGGTTGGATTCAACAGCCGCTTGCTGAGTTGATGAAGTCCCAAGGCCGACTGGTGCGGTCCCTAGGCCGAGTTCTGGAATCTTCGGGGCCGCTGCCGCAGTCCCCGGGCCGAGCTCGACTGTGGCGGCTTTGGATTCATCCGCCAAAGTTCCCGTTCCGACTGCCGGAGCTCTGGAGTCGGATCCGCTATCTTCGGGAGGAGCCGGCACAAAAATGGAGTCTGATTCTGGTGAAGGCTTGACAGACGGCTTGAGGAGGCGTTGAAGGGTGACGCTAGATGGAATTGCTTGGCGGGTAGAGCCGATTCGTGCCAAGGCGTCTGCTTGGTCGTTGTTGTTTCTTGGCACGTGGAGGAACTCGCACCCTTCGAAATACCCGTTGAGTTGCTGTACGAGGAAATGGTAGCTGTCAGGACCCCGACTCAATGCCACATCGATCTAGCATGTAACACCTCATATCACTTTGCGGCCTCACGCACGGTATCCCCAGGGGTGTCGCCTTACCTTTGCCCGGGACCGTTTGCGCCTTTTGGCACACGTATATGATGGTGTCGCTAGCATCCATATGATAAAGAGTCCGGGCTGACATGGCTAGTCGTAAACCCAAAGTGGCACTAACTTACAGGGACAGGCATCCATGACCCAGCATCGAACGTGTCGGTCATCAGCGAGTCAATCCAGGCTGTAGCACTGGGCTAACAGGACTCCGGTGAACCGGGCTGTAGCAGGCTAGCAGGACTCCGGTATTCATCGCGTGACATTTCTCCGAAGGGACAGACACAGGATCGAAGAAGGACACATGCCGGCCAGTCTAAGTGTTCCGGAGCAGTAGCAGGCTACCAGGGCTCAGTGGAAGCACTAGGAGACATTTCCGGTAAGAGAGACTACTAAGGATAAACAACTAGATAGTCAGATCCCACACATAGCACGTACGCATAACATGCAAGTATGTGTTGTACAACATGGCATCACAGCATAACTCAACAACTCATATAGATAAGGGCTCAGAAGAGCCATCATAGCATTATTACAAACAGGGGTCACATGACCCAACATTCAGAGCAATCAAGCAACAAACGGAAGCATTACATGTCTGAGTACAGACATCTATAAATGAAAAAGGCTGAAAGCCTGACTATCTACAACATCCGATCAAGATCGTAGCTGAGGTACTAGCTACTAGTCGAAGTCCAAGAGAACACTAATAAGACCGAAGTCTCCGCTGCAAAAACATAAATAAAGCAACATGAGTACAAAGGTACTCAGCAAGACTTACATCAGATCCTATCATACATGCATTTGTATCAAGAGGGTAATGTGGGGTTTAGTTGCAGCAAGCCAGCTTTGACTCTGTGGCTATCCTGTTCTACGACTACCAGAAACTCTTGAGGTGATATGGCGCACACGAGTCCACTAATCACCACACAATACACTACTATGGATTCATCCCCGTCTCCCTACGAGAAGGCCATCCATAGCACTCACACTTGTCTTGAGCATTTTATAGTATCCACTTCAAGTTGTCTATGTACCATGTAAGCATCCAAGAAGTCCATAACCGCGGACCCGGCTATTCGAATAGATCATGTTAACCCTGCAGGGGTGTACTTCTTCACACACGCTCTCGCCACTTACCGCCATGTACACGTCATGTATCTCGGCAACCTTCAAGCAGAAGCCTGGCGAGGGTGTCGGCCACGACCTGACTAACCACACAAGACTCTAGTCCAGGTTTATCGCCTATTCGGGTTCCATCCGCAAGGAGATCCGGCCGGGGTGTCGCTCACGGCCCCAAACGATGTGAGCAGGGTTCCCAAGCCCACCATCCGGGTGCCACTTGGTACACCGTGCCACCTGTGCCTAGTCTGTCCCAAGCCCACCCTGCCGGGTGCCACTTGGTAGAAAAATAGCACTACCTACAAACACCAGAAACTAGTTGCGACTCCTGGACAGAGACCAAGTTGGTTAATAAGTCGAGAGAGTCAATTAAGGATCCCAATGTGTGGTAGTATCGAGTCATTGGACAACATACATAGAACTCAGTGCTTAAGGATGGTTCCAGTGAGACAACCCACCATGTACTCCTACATGGCCTCTCACCGCTACCTTTACCAAATGGTGTTCACACACTTCACTCTCAGCATTAGAACATATCATAACACTCCAATTCATTCCCAATGAATCAGACCCGACACACTCTAAGCAATAGCAGGCATAGCATGGTAGGAACACAACATGGCTCAATCAACTCCTACACATGCTAGTGGGTTTCAACTATTTACTATGGCAATGACAGGTCATGCAGAGGAATGGGTTCAACTACCGCAGCACAAAGTAGCAGATGAATCATTGTTGTCCTAATGCAACAACTGAGAGCAGGAGCGAGAGAGTAGGGTTTTATTGAAATGAACAAGGGGGTTTGCTTGCCTGGTAAATCAACAGGGGAGGCACTGCTTCACAGACAGGTACTCTAGAACAGGTCCGGAGTAGGACCTATCGAGAAGGAACGGTGCCGGCAATCAATACACAACATATGCAACAATATGATGCATGAACATGGCATGACGATGTGATGTTGTTTGAGCTAATGCAACTAGTAATCATTTGGTTTGAAGTCCATTTGAACCAAAAGCTCAAATGCAATTCTAAATTAAGTCTCTTAATATGTCATAATGTGTTTTCTCATATTCAGCATGTATAAGTTGGTTTGTCATGCATGAAACTAGTACAGATGGATAGATTACATTTTTCTGATAATTTTTCATATATAAATTATTTTAATCTGAGCTACGGTTGAATTGATATGAATTTTTGAAGTTTAAAACAATTTCTGGAATTTCTTGAATTATTTTAATTCCAGAAAATCATTATTGCGTCAGCATTGAGTAAGCATGACATCAGCAGGTCAACTGCGGCTGGCTAGGGTCAAACCTGACGTGTTGGGGTCCACACGTCAGTGACAGGGGGTTAAACAGGGTTAGATTAACTTAATTAAAAGATTAGGGGGGCACCGGGGCCCACATGTCAGCCTCAGGGGGGGTTAATTAAGCGGTGATTAGCACTAAGCTAATCACCTGATGGGCCGGGCCCACATGGAGGGGCTCAGGCGACGGGGCTCGCCGCCGGCGACCTCTGGACGCGGCGGATTCCGCGCCACAGGCCACGGGGACGGCGTCTGAGAGCACCGGGGCGTAGCCCGGGCTCGTCCGCATCCAGGGGAGCAGACGGGAAGCCGCGGGGATGCCGGAGCTCGCCGGAGCGAAGCTCGGGGCGGCGGCCGGAGTTCGGCTTCGAGCGGGAACGGGCTGCGGGGCACGGGGAGGCCACCTGAGGGGCTCGGCGGCACCCTCGTGGCACCGGGAGCACGATGGGGTGCTTGGTTTGGGCGGAGGCGGGCCGAGACGACGACGGCGACATGGACGGCGGCGAGAAGCTTCGGCCATGGTGGGGAGGAGGGCTACGGCCAGCGGGCAGCTAAATGGAGAGAGGGGAATGGTGGCGGAGCTCACCGCGGTTGCAGCGGGCGTTGAAGCGGGCTCGGGGACGCACTGGAGACGGCGAATCGACGGCGATGGCGATCTGCGGCGGCCGGAGGTGATGAAGGCGACGGTGACGTTCCAGGGCGTCCAGCGCCTTGTGGCTTGACGGAGGAGACGAGGAAGTCATGGCGCAGCTTCTGCGCGTGTCGGAAGGCGCGGGGAGGCCGGTGGCCGCGGTGGTGCTGGTCGGCGGCGACGGCGTTCGGTTTCGGGAGAGAACGAGGGGGGAAGAAGAGAGAGCGAATGCGAGGGAGAGGAGAGAAGAGATGCGGGGCGTGCGTGGCATCGTGCGGGATCGTCCAGAGCAACGAGGGGGAGAGAGGGCAGGCAGGCAGAGAGGGAGGAGGTGGCGCGGCGCGGCGGTGCGCGCGCCACGCATCTGCTTGGCGAGGGGGAGAAGACGACAGAGGAGGAGGCGGGATGGACCGCCTGCTGGCTGGGCCGGCCTGCTGCTGCTGGGCTGCACAGGGAGGAGGCCCAGGTAAGTCTCCCTCTTTTATTTTTATTTTCTAATTTTTCTGACATTTGTTTTGATTTAATTAAAATATTAAATCATTTTATTACCTTATGCCAATTTTTGCAGGAGCTAGCTATATTATTCCAGAGCTCCCCAACAGGTGGCATAATTTTTGGACATATATTAATATATATAACTAATATATTTCCAATGCAAATATTTATGCATTAATTCCAAATGCCCAAAATAAATACCTATGAGCTCTTAAAAATATTGGTTTGATTTTTATCTCTGTCCAATATTTTCAGAGAGCAACATGAGCATTTTCTTGGACCCTTTTGGAGAAATTTTTATTTGGCTCATTTCAAAAATGATTCTGAGGGTTCCACCAATCCTCATTTCAAATTTAAATGGAATATAAACATGATGCACAAATGACTAGCTAGTCTAGGTCATACCAGACTAGGGATGTGACAACTCGCCCTCACTTGAAAGAATCTCGTCCCGAGATTCAGGGGTTGACGGAAAGAAAGCGGGGTACTCCAGTCGAAGACGATCTTCTCGCTCCCAAGTAGCTTCTCTCTCGGAATGATGAGACCACTGAACTTTGAGAAATTTGATGTTCTGACATCGGGTAACACGCTCGGCTTGATCAAGAATGCGAATCGGGTACTCTCGGTATGTGAGGTTATCTTGGAGATCAAGCGTTTCGTGGTCCACTCCGCGGATGGGATCCGAGAAGCAACGCCTGAGTTGAGAGACGTGGAAGACATCATGAACTCGAGAAAGATGTGGGGGTAGTTCCAATTGGTAGGCAACCTCTCCTCATTTGGCGAGAATACGAAAAGGACCAATGTAACGAGGAGCCAACTTGCCCTTGATACCGAAACGATGGGTACCCTTCAAAGGAGTAACCCGAAGGTAAGCTTGGTCGCCAATTTCATAAGTCATATCCTTATGATGACGATCGTACTGGCTTTTCTGACGAGACTGGGCTGTTTTCAAATTCTCACGAATGATGTGAACTTGCTCTTCTGCCTCCTGGATCATATCCGGTCCAAAGAATTGTCTTTCACCGGTTTCTGACCAGTTCAAAGGTGTTCGACATCTTCGTCCATAGAGAACCTCAAAAGGAGCTTTCTTGAGGCTGGATTGATAGCTATTGTTATAAGCAAACTCGGCAAAAGGGAGACATTTCTCCCAATCCATACCGAATGAGATAACGCAAGCTCTAAGCATGTCTTCGAGAATTTGATTGACCCGTTCCACCTGACCACTCGACTGAGGGTGGAAAGCGGTACTGAAGGAAAGATGGGTTCCCATGGCGGTTTGGAAACTCTCCCAAAAATGAGAAGTGAAAAGACTGCCACGGTCTGAATTGATCTCTAGTGGAACACCATGAAGTGATACTATTCGAGAAATGTATAAGTCAGCAAGCTGACTAGCAGTGATACTCTCTCGAACAGGAAGGAAGTGAGCCACTTTGGAAAGACGATCAATGACTACGAAGATAGCATTATTCCCTCTTTTGGTCCTGGGAAAGCTGGTGATGAAGTCCATACCAACTTTATCCCATTTCCATTCAGGAATAGCTAAAGGCTGAAGGGTGCCAGCAGGACTTTGATGCTCTGCCTTAACACGACGACACACGTCACAATTAGCAACAAAGTCGGCGATTTCTCTCTTCATCCTAGTCCACCAGAACCTCTGGCGTAGGTCCTGATACATCTTAGTGCTACCGGGATGAATCGTGAGAGGAGATTCATGCGCCTCCTTGAGAATCAATTGTCGAAGATGTTGCTTCTTGGGGACCACCAGGCGGTTCCCAAAGAAAACAACACCACGATCATCCATAGAGAAACTACCAGCAACTCCCTTCTTAACGTTATCCTTGATACGAGAAATACCCGTATCATATTGCTGGCTAGTTATGATCTGATCCTCAAGAGTAGGTTTCGCCACCAAGGTAGGAAGGAATCCGTGAGTAGCAATGTGAAGGTTAAGCTTACAGAATTCCTCATGGAGAAGTGGTTGGCCTTGCTGCAACATGAGATTGTTGTAATAGGATTTACGGCTTAGAGCATCAGCCATGACATTGGCTTTGCCTGGGGTGTAGGTAATCCCTAGATCATAATCTGTGATTAACTCCAACCAACGTCGTTGCCTAAGGTTCAGATCCGGTTGGGTGAAGATATACTTGAGACTCTGGTGATCGGTGTAGATCTCGCAACATTTACCAAGGAGGTAATGTCGCCAGGTCTTGAGTGCATAGACTACGACTGCAAGCTCTAGATCATGTGTAGGATAATTATCCTCATGTGGATGCAACTGTCGAGATGCATAGGCAATCACATGACGATCCTGCATAAGAATGCAACCTAGTCCCTGTCGTGAGGCGTCGCAGTAGATAATAAAGTCTTTAGTGAAATCCGGTGACACAAGTATGGGAGCAGAAGTCAGGCGTCTTTTCAATTCCTGAAAACTCTACTCACACTGTGGGGACCACTCGAACTTTTTATCTTTCTTGAGAAGTTCCGTGAGGGGTTTGGCTACTTTGGAGAAGTTTTCAACAAAGCGGCGACAATAGCTGGCTAGACCAAGGAAGCTCCTAACTTGTTTAACGATTTCAGGTGGAGTCCAATCGAGAACAGCCTGAACTCTCTCGGGATTGACAGCAATGCCCTTACCAGAAATTACGTGGCCTAGGTAGGTCACTTCTGGCAACCAAAATTCACACTTGGAGAACTTGGCATAAAGGCGGTGCTCTCTGAGTTTTTCTAACACAAGTCTAAGATGTTCGGCATGCTCTTCCTTGTTCTTCGAGTAAATAAGAATATCATCGAGGTAAACCACGACGAACTTATCTAAGTATTCCATGAAGATCGAGTTCATCAAGCGGGAGAATGTGGCTGGGGCGTTGGTTAGGCCAAAGGACATGACGGTGTACTCGTACTGACCATAATGAGTGACAAAAGCTGTCTTGGGAATGTCCCCGTTTCTGATTTTGATTTGGTGGTAGCCTAACCTCAAATCCATCTTGGAGAAGACTGAGGATCCAGCGAGCTGATCATACAGATCGTTGATCCTGGGGAGCGGATATTTGTTCTTTATCGTGACCAAATTAATGGGACGATAATCTACAACCATCCGGTCCGTACCATCCTTCTTCTTAACAAAGAGGACGGGGCAAGCCCAAGGAGAAGAACTAGGACGGATGAAACCCTTTTGCAAGGACTCATCAAGTTGTTTCTTAAGCTCGGCTAGTTCTAAGGGTGCCATCTTGTAAGGTCTCCTAGAGATTGGAGCTGTTCCTGGGATAAGATCTATGACGAACTCTACATCTCTGTCAGGTGGAACACCTGGCAGTTCCTCTAGAAAGACATCCGGAAAGTCACGGACTACCGGGATATCTTCAAGGTCTGGAAGAGGGCTGGCATTAAGAGAATAGAGCTAACGCTTTGCAACTCTAGTGGAAACGGTGACTATCTTGCCAGATGGGTGTGTAAGCTGAACAGATCTGGTGTAACAATCAATCTTGGCATGATGAGCTGTCATCCAGTCCATTCCCAAGATGATGTTAATATCTGAGGACTTGAGGGCTACAAGTGATGCCAGAAATACAAGTCTATCAACAAGGATTTCGTTACCATGGCTTACACTAGAGGTTTGCCATTTGGATCCAGGAGTTTGGATGACTAGCGGAGTTGGCATATCACAAAATGACATGTTGTGCAAGTTAGCATAGCTCTCGGAAATGAAGGAGTGAGATGCTCCAGTATCGAATAGAACTGATGCTGGGTGACAATTGACAAGGAGTGTACCAAGAACGACATCCGGATCATCATGAGCGTCTTTAGCTGAGACGTGATGCACACGTCCACATTCAGTGTGAACTGGCTTGGCTTTGATCGTCTTACTCGGCGGCTTAACACAGCCAACAGTCTTCTCGGGCTGGGGTGGAGCATAACTAGTCTGAGAGCAGTCACGTGCATAGTGTCCTGGCTTCCCGCATGTGAAGCAAGTCCCTGAGGTTAGACGTGGACCCGCATTGACAAGCGGTCTATCAGTAGGCCTGGGTGGAACATATGACTGAGCTGGGGAAGGCACCACATGTGATGGCCTCGGTGCATAACCGGAAGGAAGAGCGGAGTTTGGAACCCAAATCCGGCGCTTTTGAGAACTAGAACCAGAAGAAGATCCCAAATCACGGGTGTGCTTACGAGACTCCTCGTAGGTGAGCTGAGCTGTCTCTGCATTGATGGCCTTGTTCACAAGGGCTTGGAATGTATCACAATGATGCAGGTGGAGATCACGACGCAACTTGGGGTTGAGACCCTTCCGGAACCTAGCTTGCTTCTTGGCGTCCGTGGACACTTCTTCTGTAGCATAGCGAGCAAGGTTCTCGTACTCTCTGCTATAAGCATCAACAACCATCTTATTCTGGGTGAAACTACAAAACTCTTCTCTCTTGCGATCAAGGAGGGCCTCAGAAATGTGATGCTCGCGAAAAGCCTCAGTGAAATCTCTCCAGGTAGGAATCTGGCCAGCTGGAAGCATAGCCTCATAGTTCTGCCACCAAAGACTAGCAGGACCTTCCAGGTGGTATGTGGCATAAGTGACCTTGTCACTTTCAGCTACGCTCGCGGAACGCAGCTTATGAGTGATGCTACGGAGCCAGTCATCTGCATCGAGTGGCTCAATAGAATGATGAAAGGTGGGTGGGTGCAAACGAATGAAGTCATGAATGGTCGCAGACTTATTGGACTGATGTGCGGTGTTCTCCTCGATACGTGCCAACAAACGGTTAGACTCACGCTTGTTCCTCTCCATTTCTAACATGAACTCTGTCAACGAAGGCGGGTCGGGAGGATCCTCATCCCTACCATCTCCATGGTTCTGGCTACGAACAATAGAACTTGATGACATCCTGAGAAACGAAACCAGGGACGGAGTCAGCATCAACTATAGACTGTAGAATGTAGGACAAGGAATTAGTATCTCTCGAACTCCTAGGGAAATTCCGGCAGCATAACGGCAGTAAAATGCTCAGAATGAGACATCCTACTAAAATGGGGTGGTAACATACTCATCAGCATTACTCAAGGTTCTGAGATCATACTAAACAGGCTACACCGGGAGTACTCAAAACTGGGGTATGACTTTGATCAACCAACCCTATGGGACTACGGAGTAGTAACACGTGATCCTGATAGACGGAAGAGAAAGCCTAGTTCCTTAACCCCGTAGGAAAGATAGGACGACTCAGATCAGAAGGCCATGAGGTAAAGGAGTAAAAGAGCCTTACGTTCCTTCCCACAATCAATTCCCTTACATAACTAAAGAATTTCTAGACTCAACTTTGACCAGTTTGGCTTGGTAATCCTACAGGCAGTCAGGCTCTGATACCAGCGCTGTCAGGACCCCGACTCAATGCCACATCGATCTAGCATGTAACACCTCATATCACTTTGCGGCCTCACGCACGGTATCCCCACGGGTGTCGCCTTACCTTTGCCCGGGACCGTTTGCGCCTTTTGGCACACGTATATGATGGTGTCGCTAGCATCCATATGATAAAGAGTCCGGGCTGACATGGCTAGTCGTAAACCCAAAGTGGCACTAACTTACAGGGACAGGCATCCATGACCCAGCATCGGACGTGTCGGTCATCAGCGAGTGAATCCAGGCTGTAGCACTGGGCTAACAGGACTCCGGTGAACCGGGCTGTAGCAGGCTAGCAGGACTCCGGTATTCATCGCGTGACATTTCCCCGAAGGGACAGACACAGGATCGAAGAAGGACACATGCCGGCCAGCCTAAGTGTTCCGGAGCAGTAGCAAGCTACCAGGGCTCAGTGGAAGCACTAGGAGACATTTCCCGGTAAGAGAGACTACTAAGGATAAACAACTAGATAGTCAGATCCCACACATAGCAATACACATTACACGTACGCATAACATGCAAGTATGTGTTGTACAACATGGCATCACAGCATAACTCAACAACTCATATAGATAAGGGCTCAGAAGAGCCATCATAGCATTATTACAAACAGGGGTCACATGACCCAACATTCAGAGCAATCAAGCAACAAACGGAAGCATTACATGTCTGAGTACAGACATCTATAAATGAAAAAGGCTGAAAGCCTGACTATCTACAACGTCCGATCAAGATCGTAGCTGAGGTACTAGCTACTAGTCAAAGTCCAAGAGAACACTAATAAGACCGAAGTCTCCGCTGCAAAAACATAAATAAAGCAACATGAGTACAAAGGTACTCAGCAAGACTTACATCAGATCCTATCATACATGCATTTGTATCAAGAGGGTAATGTGGGGTTTAGTTGCAGCAAGCCAGCTTTGACTCTGTGGCTATCCTGTTCTACGACTACCAGAAACTCTTGAGGTGATATGGCGCACACGAGTCCACTAATCACCACACAATACACTACTATGGATTCATCCCCGTCTCCCTACGAGAAGGCCATCCATAGCACTCACACTTGTCTTGAGCATTTTATAGTATCCACTTCAAGTTGTCTATGTACCATGTAAGCATCCAAGAAGTCCATAACCGCGGACCCGGCTATTCGAATAGATCATGTTAACCCTGCAGGGGTGTACTTCTTCACACACGCTCTCGCCACTTACCGCCATGTACACGTCATGTATCTCGGCAACCTTCAAGCAGAAGCCTGGCGAGGGTGTCGGCCACGACCTGACTAACCACACAAGACTCTAGTCCAGGTTTATCGCCTATTCGGGTTCCATCCGCAAGGAGATCCGGCCGGGGTGTCGCTCACGGCCCCAAACGATGTGAGCAGGGTTCCCAAGCCCACCATCCGGGTGCCACTTGGTACACCGTGCCACCTGTGCCTAGTCTGTCCCAAGCCCACCCTGCCGGGTGCCACTTGGTAGAAAAATAGCACTACCTACAAACACCAGAAACTAGTTGCGACTCCTGGACAGAGACCAAGTTGGTTAATAAGTCGAGAGAGTCAATTAAGGATCCCAATGTGTGGTAGTATCGAGTCATTGGACAACATACATAGAACTCAGTGCTTAAGGATGGTTCCAGTGAGACAACCCACCATGTACTCCTACATGGCCTCTCACCGCTACCTTTACCAAATCGTGTTCACACATTTCACTCTCAGCATCAGAACATATCATAACACTCCAATTCATTCCCAATGAATCAGACCTGACACACTCTAAGCAATAGCAGGCATAGCATGGTAGGAACACAACATGTCTCAATCAACTCCTACACATGCTAGTGGGTTTCAACTATTTACTGTGGCAATGACAGGTCATGCAGAGGAATGGGTTCAACTACCGCAGCACAAAGTAGCAGATGAATCGTTGTTGTCCTAATGCAATAACTGAGAGCAGGAGCGAGAGAGTAGGGTTTTATCGAAATGAACAAGGGGGTTTGCTTGCCTGGTAAATCAACAGAGGAGGCACTGCTTCACAGACAGGTACTCTGGAACAGCTCCGGAGCAGGACCTATCGAGAAGGAACGATGCCGGCAATCAATACACAACATATGCAACAATATGATGCATGAACATGGCATGAAGATGTGATGTTGTTTGAGCTAATGCAACTAGTAATCATTTGGTTTGAAGTCCATTTGAACCAAAAGCTCAAATGCAATTCTAAATTAAGTCTCTTAATATGTCATAATGTGTTTTCTCATATTCAGCATGTATAAGTTGGTTTGTCATGCATGAAACTAGTACAGATGGATAGGTTACATTTTTCTGATAATTTTTCATATATAAATTATTTTAATCTGAGCTACGGTTGAATTGATATGAATTTTTGAAGTTTAAAACAATTTCTGGAATTTCCTGAATTATTTTAATTCCAGAAAATCATTATTGCCTCAGCATTGAGTAAGCATGACGTCAGCAGGTCAACTGCGGCTGGCTAGGGTCAAACCTGACGTGTGGGGTCCACACGTCAGTGACAGGGGGTTAAATAGGGTTAGATTAACTTAATTAAAAGATTAGGGGGGCACCGGGGCCCACATGTCAGCCTCAGGGGGGTTAATTAAGCGGTGATTAGCACTAAGCTAATCACCTAATGGGCCGAGCCCACATGGCGGGGCTCAGGCGACGGGGCTCGCCGCCGGCGACCTCTGGACGCGGCGGAGTCCGCGCCACAGGCCACGGGGACGGCGTCTGAGAGCACCGGGGCGTAGCCCGGGCTCGTCCGCATCCAGGGGAGCAGACGGGAAGCCGCTGGGATGTCGGAGCTCGTCGGAGCGAAGCTCGGGGCGGCGGCCGGAGTTCGGCTTCGAGCGGGAACGGGCTGCGGGGCACGGGGAGGCCACCTGAGGGGCTCGGCGGCACCCTCGTGGCACCGGGAGCATGATGGGGTGCTTGGTTTGGGCGGAGGCGGGCTGAGACGACGACGGTGACATGGACGGCGGCGAGAAGCTTCGGCCGTGGTGGGGAGGAGGGCTACGGCGAGCGGGCAGCTAAATGGAGAGAGGGGAACGGTGGCGGAGCTCACCGCGGTTGCAGCGGGCGTCGAAGCGGGCTCGGGGACGCACTGGAGACGGCGAATCGACGGCGATGGCGATCTGCGGCGGCCGGAGGTGATGAAGGCGACAGTGACGTTCTAGGGCGTCCGGTGCCTTGTGGCTTGACGGAGGAGACGAGGAAGTCGTGGGGGAGCTTCTGCGCGTGTCGGAGAGGCGAGGGGAGGCCGGTGGCCGCGGTGCTGCTGGTCGGCGGCGACGGCGTTCGGTTTCGGGAGAGAACGAGGGGGAAGAAGAGAGAGCGAATGCGAGGGAGAGGAGAGAAGAGATGCGGGGCGTGCGTGGCGTCGCGCGGGATCGTCCAGAGCAACGAGGGGGAGAGAGGGCAGGCAGGCAGAGAGGGAGGAGGTGGCGCGGCGCGGCGGTGCGCGCGGCACGCAGCTGCTTGGCGAGGGGGAGAAGACGACAGAGGAGGCGGGATGGGCCGCCTGCTGGCTGGGCCGGCCTGCTGCTGCTGGGCTGCACAGGGAGGAGGCCCAGGTAAGTCTCCCTCTTTTATTTTTGTTTTCTAATTTTTCTGACATTTGTTTTGATTTAATTAAAATATTAAATCATTTTATTACCTTATGCCAATTTTTGCAGGAGCTAGCTATATTATTCCAGAGCTCCCCAACAGGTGGCATAATTTTTGGACATATATTAATATATATAACTAATATATTTCCAATGCAAATATTTATGCATTAATTCCAAATGCCCAAAATAAATACCTATGAGCTCTTAAAAATATTGGTTTGATTTTTATCTCTGTCCAATATTTTCAGAGAGCAACACGAGCATTTTCTTGGACCCTTTTGGAGAAATTTTTATTTGGCTCATTTCAAAAATGATTCTGAGGGTTCCACCAATCCTCATTTCAAATTTAAATGGAATATAAACATGATGCACAAATGAGTAGCTAGTCTAGGTCATACCAGACTAGGGATGTGACAGTAGCTTGCCATGTTTGCATCTTTCGCGTCCCAGTCGCCAGATGACTGCTGGACCACCAAGTCCGAGTTGCCATAGCACATGATCCGGCGGATGCCAAGTTCTTTGGCAAGCCGGAGCCCGTGAATGAGCGCCTCGTACTCGGCAACATTGTTGGAGGCGGAAAAGTGGATTTGCAGTGCGTATTTGAGCTTGTCGCCTTTAGGAGAGGTGAGGACGACGCCGACTCCCAAGCCGGTGCGCATCTTGGAGCCGTCGAAGTGCATCCGCCAATGGGTGGAGTTAGGCGCTGGAGGCAGGTACTGGGTCTCGGCCCAGTCGACGAGGAAGTCGGCCAGTGCTTGTGACTTGATAGCGGTGCGGGGTTGGTAGTGGATGGTGTAAGGAGCCAGCTCTATGGCCCACTTGGCCACTCGTCCAGAGGCATCTCGGCTACCAATGATCTCGGCAAGTGGGGCCGTGCAGACCACCGTGATTGGATGCTCTTGAAAATAAGGCTTCAATTTCTTGGCAGCAAAGTGTACGCCATAGCACATCTTCTGGTAGTGGGGGTAGTTCTTCTTGGAGGCCGACGGTACCTCGCTCAGGTAATATACCGGTCTCTGGACAGGCAGCGCCTTGCCTTCCTCCTTGCGCTCCACTACAATGACTGTGCTGACTACTCGGCTGGTGGCGGCGATGTACAGGAGCATAGGCTCCTTGGGAGTCGGAGCCGCCAGGACGGGTGGAGTAGTCAGCATCTTCTTCAATTGGTGGAAAGCTTCATCCGCCTTATGGTTCCACTCGAAAAAAGTGGTCTTCTTCATGAGCTGGTATAAGGGGAGAGCTTTCTTGCCTAGCCGACTGATGAATCGGCTGATGGACGCTAGGCAGCCGGTGAACTTCTGCATGTCCAGCAGTCGGTTGGGTACCTCCATTCTCTCGATGGCCTTGATTTTTACTGGGTTGCACTCTATGCCGCGTTCAGAGACCAGGAAACCTAGCAGTTGGCCGGCTGGTACTCCGAAGACGCACTTCTCGGGGTTGAGCTTGATCTGGAACCAGCGTAGGTTCACAAAGGTCTCCTTGAGGTCTTCTAGCAGCGTTCCACGCTTCTCCGTCTTCACCACCACATCATCCACGTAGACATGGGCGTTCCTGCCGAGCTGCTTGAGGAGGCATTTCTGCATGCAACGCTGAAAGGTAGCGCCGGCATTCCTCAAGCCGGACGTCATGGTGAGGTAACAGAATGCTCCAAACGGCGTGATGAAGGAGGTCTTCAATCTGTCAGCCGGGTTCAGCTTGATCTGGTGATATCCTGAGTATGCATCCAAGAAACTCAACAGCTCGCATCCGGCTGTGGAGTCTATCACCTGATCGATTCTTGGTAGAGCAAATGGGTCCTTGGGGCAGGCCTTGTTGAGGCTTGTGTAGTCAATACACATTTGCCACTGCTTGTTCTTCTTCAGTACCAGGACCGGATTTGGCAGCCACTCCGGAAAGAAAACCTCCATAATGAAGCCGGCTGCTAGGAGTCGGGCTATCTCTTCTCCGACAACTCTTCTCTTCTCTTCTGATAAGCGGCGCAGGGGCTGCTTGACCGGCTTTGCATCAGATCAGACATGTAACATTTGCTCGGCGAAATCCGTCGGCACACCCGGCATGTCTTCGGGAGACCATGCGAAGATGTCCCGATTCTCACCGAGGAAATCGACGAGCTCGCCTTCCTATTTGCTGTCGAGGTTTGCACCTATGACAGCGTACCTCTCTGGGTGCTCTGGATCCAAGGGTATCCTCTTTGTCTCTTTAGCTGGCTTGAACGAACCTTTGGCTTCCGACTCCTTCGGGTCGGGCGATATCTCCGGCTGCTTGCCGGCCATCGCCACAACTCGTTCAAGGAGTCGCTTCTCGGCTGCGATCACCAGGGACTCGGCCGGCCGACTGCTCTCGGCCGCGCAGGCGGACGACTTCCGGTAGTCGCCGGCCATAGTCAGAATTCCCCTGGAACTGGGCATCTTCATCTTGAGGTAGGCGTAGTGGGGGACCGCCATGAACTTGGCCAAAGCGGGTCGGCCAAGTAGCGCATGGTACGGGCTCTCAAGGTCCACCACCTCGAACCAAACAGACTCTCTTCGGAAGTGATCTTTGTCCCCAAAGAGGACGTCCATTAGGATTTTGCCGATTGGTGAGCAGGACAACCCAGGTACAATGCCGTGGAACACAGTCCGGCTGTTCTGAAGCTGTCTTTGCTTGATTTCTAACTTCTCCATGGTGTCTTTGTACAGGATATTGATGCTGCTGCCTCCGTCTATCAGAACTCGCGAGAAACGCGCGGCCCGTTTGTCCGTAGCAAAGGTGGTGTCCAGGACCAAGGCTTAGGAGCCCGAACTCGGCATCACTTCTGGGTGGTCGACCCTGCTCCAGCTGATGGGCTTCTCAGACCAGTGCATGAATTCTGGCGTCTCTGAGGCTACTGCGTTCACCTCTTGTCGCTGCAGCCGCCTGCCGCGTCGATCATCAGCCATACTGGTGAACACCATGTAGGCTCCATGCTCTTCAGGGTATTCGTCTTGTACTGCACCGACTGGCCTGACCGTCGGCTGCTGGGGCGGAGGCGGAGGCGGCTGCCCAGCAGGTGGGGGTGGCAGGAGGCCGTCTCCCTTGGCGATCCTGGTGAGCCAGTGGAACTTCCGGGTGGTGTGATTCGACGGCTTCGTGCCGCTATGGAACTTGCAAGGTCCATCCAAGGTCTGCTCGTAGGAGAAGGCCGGCAACCAGTTTGACTTGCAGCCTTTCTGTCGCTTGGGCGGAGGCTGCTCTTCTGGCTGCTGGGCTTCAACGGCCGCGACCTGCCGGCTACCGGAAGCCGGCTGCGGGGCCTTGCGCTTGTTGTCGCCCTTCTGCTGTTGCCGGCTGGCATCTGCCGCCGGAGTTCTTGGAGCTTGAGGAGCCACTTTGCCAGTTGTGCTGATTTGAATTTCTGCCTTCATGGAGGAGTCGGCCGTGGCGTATTTGTCTGCTATGATCAGCAGCTCGTCGAGGGTTTCTGGCTCGTCACAGAGGAGCTTGTGCTTGAGGAGGGTGCCTTCCCAGCACCCGGCTGTGAAGTACTCGATAGCCTGCACCTCGTGCATGCCCTCATAGGAGTTCCGGAGCTCGGCCCAACGCGTGAGGTAGTCGCGAGTTGACTCGTCAAGACCTTGCACGCACAAGGACAGCTGGCGAGGCTTGGGAGGACGCTTGTATGTGTTGGTGAAGTTGCGGACAAACGCTTCGGTGAAGTCGACCCAGCTGTTGATGCTGCGGGGCTTCAGGCTGTTCAGCCATGTCCGGGCCGTGCCCTGGAGCATGAGCGGAACGTACTTTACGGCAACACGCTTGTTGCCGTTTGCTATGCTGACAGCCGTGGAGTAGTCGACCAGCCAGTCTTCCGGCTTCACGGAGCCGGTATACTTGGGCGTGTCTCTTGGGAGCGTGAACCCTCTGGGATAGGGTTCGTCCCGAATGCGGTGCCCGAAACAAGGCGGACCCAGCTCGTCTTCTTCTTCCAGCGCCAGGGACCGGTGAAGTCGGTCGATCCGGTGGCGGGTGTCATTCTCACTGACCCCCTCTCGGCGGCCAAGGCGGTCTCCGAGAGTCGGATGGTCAACAGGCAGCAGGGTGACTCGCCTCTCCTTGCAGGGAGGGGGAGGCGGACAGTCGTCTCGTTGTTCCACTGCTCTTGGGCGGCCGTCTCGGTCGCGCTCTATGGTAATCCGAGTCCGACTGTGGCTGACAGCCGGCTCCTTGTCCTTTCTTCCTCGGCCACCGCCAGTCGGCGTCCGAGATGTTGCGCCTTGATCTCGGTGCGGGTCGTCGTTTGGCCGCTGCGGCGCCTCCGTGCGGCAGCCGGCCTCGTTCTGCGCGGCGGCCGCGTCGAGGAGCCGCTGGACTCGCTCCAGCATGAGGCGGCGCTCTTCGCCATCTCCCGCTGGTAAGCTTCTGACAAGCGTCTCATGCTGGCCAGCTTCTTCGCGCCTTCAACAAGCTGAAGGTGGCGCGCTTCTAACGTCTCTGCGTCAGTATCTTCCAGAATGGGCGCAGTTAGGTCTTGCAGCGCCGCGCCGAGCGAGTCGGGCACTCCTCCGCCAGGGAACTCGTCATGACTGATGACTAGCACCTCGGTGACGGTGCTTCCGTCGCTCTCCGCGTAGGGGAGAGGCTCGTCGTAGACCACCACGTTGGTGGGAAACACGTCGATCGACGCGGTGTCAGAGTCGACCAGCATCGGGTCGGTGGAGCCTACGGACTCCAAGTCCACGGCGGGCTCGCCGGACTCCAAGTCTACGGACCAGCATCGGCTCTTCATGTTATCCTGGATCGGACGGTTCCCTATTTGGCATATATAACCCGAGGAGAGTTACCTGGGGATGAGGTTTTGGCCCGACAGATAATCCGGCGGTCCAAGTCAATGACTATTGTTAAAGGAAAGTTGCATCATTGCAGTGTTATAGGGGCGTTTCAACGTTGTGTGTCTCTGGAAGAAGGCTGTGAGATCCTCCGTGAGATCCATGAAGGGGACTGTGGGCATCATGCCGGTTGAAAGTCTCTGGTAGCCAAAGCTTTTCATCATGGTTTTTATTGGCTGACGACTCATGCTGAAGACTTGGTCAAAAGGTGTGACGGTTGTCAGAAATTTGCATGTCGAGCTCATGTTCTGGCTCAGGAGTTAAGGATGATTCCAATCACTTGGCCATTTGCAGTCTGGGGGCTTGATATGGTGGGGCCCTTTAAGAGATTCAAGGATAAGAAGACCCACCCCCTGGTGGCGGTTGACAAGTTTACTAAGTGGGTAGAGGCCGAGCCAGTGAGCAAATGTGATGCAGCAACGAGGGTTCAGTTCATGAAGAAAGTGATCTTCCGCTTTGGCTTTCCACATAGCATTATCACTGACAATGGCACTATCCTTTCCAAGGGAGATATGAAAGATTTTTGTCAACGTGAGCATATCTGGCTTGATATATCATCAGTAGCTCACCCCCAGTCTAATGGTCAAGCTGAGAGAGCCAATCAAGAGATCTTCAGAGGTATTAAACCCCGGCTTATGGTTCCCTTGCAGAGGACACCGGGTTGTTGGGTCGAGGAGTTACATTCCATATTATGGAGCATTAATACCACCCCCAACAGGTCTACGGGTTATATGCCTTTTTCATGGCTTATGGAGCAGAAGCAGTTCTCCCTAGTGACATCCGTCATGACTCGCCTCGTGTGGCGGCTTATGTTGAAGCTGACAATGAAAAAGCACGTCAGGAAGCAATTAACCTGTTGGATGAAGAGCATGATATTGCAGCGGCTCGTTCAGTGATTTACCAGCAAGACCTGCGCTGTTACCATAGCCGTCGGGTTAAAACCAGAACTTTTCAAGAAGGTGATCTGGTGCTCCGGCTCATCCAGGATCAGGCTGATATGCATAAGTTATCCCCACCTTGAGAAGGACCCTTTGTGGTCAGCAAGAATCTAAACAATGGGTCATATTACCTTATTGATGTTCGAAACCACAAGGACTCACGCACATCGGAGGAGGAGACCCGCCGGCCCTGGAATATTGCTCAGCTTAGGCCATATTACACGTGAGCCACAGGCTCTCCGTATGTACATATTTAAACAATGTATATATTATGATTGATATAATAAACCGACATCCTTGCTAAAGCGGGGCTTCTGTCGTTCCCTTGCATGAGTTTCTGATTATTTTGGTAATCTGGCTATCAAGCCCATATTATAAGAGCACAACTCTGTTACCTTGGTAATCTGGCTATCAAGCCTGTATTATAAGAGCACAGCTCTGTTACCTTGGTAATCTGGCTATCAATCCCATATTATAAGAGCACAGCTCTGTTACCTTGGTAATTCGGCTATCAAGCCCATATTATAAGAGCACAGCTCTGTTACCTTGGTAATCCAGCTAGCAAGCCAATATCACAACTTCATATGAGCACAGCTCACAAGATAACTTGGGGGCTTGGTTGTATTCGAACCATAGCTACACCTCTTGATAGGCATAAGGCCACCAGGGAAATTACTTGGGGGCCTGGTCGTATTCGAACCATAGCTACACCTCTTGATAGGCATAGGGCCACCAGGGAAATCACTTGGCGGCTTTTGGTTGTATTCGAACCATCGCTTTAACCCTCTTGATCGTTGTAACACTGCTATTTCAAAGTTTTTTGATTTTTTCTTCGGTTTATAATGTTTTATGAGTGTAATTTATTTATGATATTTAAACTTGGTCTAGGCCCGTTCGCAAACCGGCAATAGCTGAGGAATATCAATATTCAAGTTATGGGTTATCACCCTTATTATACTAGCTTGCTGATCCAGCAGTGTGATAAAATATCACATGTATGATATCTTTCATATTTGGTTACTCTTAAGTACAACTTTGGTTATAAACCCGGTTTATATGTTGGGCATAATGACCCGTCCGAGGTAAACCGCCAGGACACTTTACACTTGTTTTATGCAGAGACAGGTTGAATAAAACTGCTAAAAATCATAAGCAGACATAGCATAATCATGGGGGATTAAAAGTGTCATGCAAAACGAATATGCACGATGGCATAGCAGATCAGGTGTTTAAACTAGCCTATTACAATGCGTTCTGATGCCCAAAAGGATAATTGTTTTCAACAAGTGTTGCAGTATACGGAAGGCTAAACTGGCTTCCGGATCATGACTCTTCGCCGGGCTGACTTGACGGTTGTGGATCATCCTGTGCTGGTTCATCCTCCTTCTCTCCACCTAGCGGCTGGAAGTCAATGGTTGCCCAGTCAATTCCAGTTAGGGCCTTGGATACTGCTTCGTCGCTTATAAGTGTGGAGGGATCAACATCAGGGGCATAGGTATGCTTACAGATTGGCAGGATAAGATTTTCCACATCATGAGTTGGCACATTAACCCATTTGTTGTCGGCGTCATAAATCGACTGGTAATGAGAAAGATCCGTCTCTTCAACCAATTTGCTCGCTAATGGGCGCATTTCTTTCATCAAGGCTCGGACATCATCATTGTCAAAATTTGACCCGTCCTCCTTTATTCTCGGATAGCCGCGTCCTATATCAGCCGGGTCAAGATCTGGTATCCATGCTTTAGCCTGGATTAGCGCAGTTAGAGCACCTGCCCTTGCAGCTGATCTTGTTAACTCCTCAAACCGGGCAGGCAGCATTGATAGCTTCTCTAATGTTTCCTTGATCAAAGTTGGGGGCGGTTTGTCATGAGAGGCAGTACAAATGATTCGTTACGCGCCGGTATATAATTGCTCTATAAGAGTAGAGGCAGCCTTCAATTTCTTCTGCATATCAGAGCCCAGATGGGTAATGCGAGATCCTATATCATTAAACACACTCATAAACCGGCAGTTCATAGGATAATGCATGTTAACACCATATACTAAGGGTACTTACCAAACACAGCAGTGGTCATGGCATTTATTTGCCTCTTCAAGCCAGTCAGCTCTTCTACCACCGGATTAAGGGCTGCTTCTGCATCCTTAGCCCTCTTTTGTAGTGTGATTTTTTCTACGTCCCAGTCTGCCCGTTCCTTCTTGAAGTTTTCTTTCAATTTCTCCATGGCTACTAAGGCACTGGTCAGCTCCTTTTTGGCTTTGGAAGTTTCTACTTGTTGGGACTTGATATTTTCTTGAATATCAGCGGTTTGAGATTCCTTTTTGCTTAGCTCAGCCTATAAGAGACATAGATATTATGAGTTGGCAACATTCTGAAGTACCAAGCACATAACAAGTTATACACTTGGCACTTGGGGGCTAATGCCTATTGCTTCTTATTAAATTTCTCTTCTAAAGTCCCAAGATCAATTCAAGTATTTTTCTTGGCACTTGGGGGCTAATGTATATTTGCTCAATAATACAGTCCCGATTCATCTTGAAGAGATAAACTGGCCCTTGGGGGCTACACAAACAATAGTTGTAAGATAAATACTCTAAAGTCCCGGTTCATCCTGAAAGGATAAACCGGCCATTGGGGGCTACGCAGGCAAAGTTGAAGTATTACTAAGTCCCGGTTTACATTGATATCATAAACCGGCCCTTGGGGCTACTGGAGTTGATATTAGAAATCAGATACAAGAGAGAAACAATTATGCAGAGTTAACAGTATTTACCTCATATCGCTCTTTCATCAGGTTCACTAAACCGGCTTCATAGTCGTGGCCTGTGTACAGGTGGTTTAAAAACCCAGAGTGGATATCTTGGGCACTGAGGTGGGCATAGCTTTCCAAATCTGTTTTCCACTTGCCCTTATCCATAGCAGTAAATTCTTCCTTGGCACTATGTTTTGATAAAGCAACGGGATTACCAGGAGTTGTGTAGCCTAAACTAGTAACAATGACATCATCTGATTGATCATCAGCTGCTTTGACTGGGCTTGATGGTTTATCTGCAGTTTTGACTAGGCTTGGCGGGTCAGTAGCATGGCCTGTGGGATCATCTTCCATCTGTTCAGTAAAGATTTCATGATGTTCCGGTGGTGGATCATCAAGTATAGCGTCAGCATTTGGCTCAAACTGTTCTGGGATCTGTTCCGGTTCAGTGGCCGGGTTATCATCAGCCGGTGTATTCAATTTGGCCTTTTTAATGGGCCTAGATTTGGCTCTGAAATGAATGGAAATAAAGGTTAGTATGTTAAACAGCTGCTAGTGATAAAGAGTTAAGCATAGTATGCTTACCCAGGAACAGTCTTAAGAGGTGGAAGATGTGTCCCTGTTGATTCGCCAGAGGATGAATGGGAAGTTCCCTGGTAGTTTGAGTCAGAAGGATTAAGAGGTTGCCGAAAATAACCAGCCTTGGGATAAGATGTCTAAGGAATGGATGAAACCTCTGGTCGGCGTTTACGAACCGGCGTGTTCGGTAAACCGGATGAAGTAACCACCTGGCCACTATGCCGGGTTGTGCGGCGAGCTTCATGTTGTTATTGCTTCAAAAGAAAGTTTGGATCCAGATAAAGCTAGGGTGTGAAAATTTTAGTTTCCGGTTTGCTTGATGGGTTTTCTGTGTTGGCTGAGGATCTGAACCGAAGGAAAGAATAATTACCTCTACATCATTAGCCGGGCTAGCTTCGGCGTCATCCTGATAAGGGTCATTGTCAATGAGGTGTACGAAAAATGAACCAAGAGAATCAAGTTCTACCTCTGATTCCGGATTGTCAAGATCCTCATCGAGGCTCAGCTCGGTGGATTTAGCTGCTTTCTTCTTGGAAGGCTTTTTGATGACCTTTGTCTTGGGTCGAGGGGTCTTGGCCGGTTTATCCCGAGGTTTCTTCTTCCAAAATGGGGTGTCACCCTGTTAAAAGATTGACAAAGGTTATAAGGAAGAGTTAAGAATATCAGGTTCAAACAGGGGTTAGGCAATTCTTACAGCTGGCGGTTTATTTGAAACACAGAAGGGACTTAGGCCTGTTTTGCTGCAGACAACCACCGATTCATACAGTATCTTTTTGATAGCTTCAGTGATTTCAGCATCAGTTAACTAAATGTCAGTGTGCCATTGAGGGTCTTTCAAGTCCCCTGTGTATTCGCACATTATACCGGGGCGACGACTTAAAGGCAAAATACTCCAAGATATCCAGCAATGAACAAAGTCAATTCCTATCAAACCATTAGCCACAAAGGCTTTGAGCTTGGCAAGGTGCATATTTGGCCCGTTCTTTTGTAGTTAGCCTTTGGCGAAATGGATGTGTATTGGTAAGTCGGTGATGACGATAACTCGGCAGATGATTCTCTTCATCAGGGGAAGTATCTTTGCAAATAGAACCAAGTCTGATTCCAATCCTTAGGGTGACTATGATGCTTGGCGTGAGGGAAGTTGACGTCTTTCCTTTTCTGAATTGAAACGCCACCAAGTTTAGTATTGGGCCGTCTACAAATTCGGTACGGCGGTTTAAATAGAAAAAGTCCCTGAACAGTTCAATGGTCGGTTCTTCTTGCAGATAAACCTCGCAAAACACTTGAAAATTACAAATATTGGACAAAGACTTAGGTCCAATATCTTGAGGGTGGATCTGGAAGCTAGCAAGCACATCACGAAAAAACTTTGATCTGGGAGGCTTAAAGCCACAGTTCAGATGATCAACAAACAGAACTATCTCGCCATCCTTGGGCTCAGGAGGATTTTCTGGACCGGGGCTCGCCAGTGGATTTCACTCTGTTTCGGTAAAGCGCTAGTTATAACACATCCTTTCAGATCTTCTTCCGTAATCCGGGATGGAACCCAATTACAAGCATAAAAAGTCTTGGCCATTTCTTGGACAACCTGAAGGAAGGTTTGTGCCGGTTTAAGATTCATGGTTGACAAGCATAAATCGTTCCAGGTTAAGAGACAAAAGGTATTCAGGCATGCAAAAATATTAAACCGGAGGTTGATGCTATTATAAATGATAAAGCGTTTGGCGGTTTACAAGAGGACTAATGGTATATGGAAGATTATTTTCTAAAAGATAAACCACCTACATGGACAATGAGAGTATAGATCTGAAGCCAAAAAAATGACTAAGTGAGGAAGAACAAGTTTCATAGTTTCACATTAGAATTTCAGATCTACCGCATATCAGGAAAAGGAAAATATTTAGACCTAAAGGTTGGTACTTGAGCAGTCCATGAAGTTCCAGATCAGGTTTTTTCTATACAAAAGTGGCAATCTGATGGCCAAAGAAGGACTATCCTTGCTACCGCATAATGATATATCAGGTTTGGAATCTATCATGTAGGCTATGATGAAGAACAGGGGAAGAACACCACGAAACTTTCATGAGCCTGTGCGAACCCTAAACGGGTCTATAGAGGAGAAGAAGAAGAACTTACCCAAACTATTGAATGGTGGAGGTGCGTGAGCAGGGTCTGGTCCGAACAGGTCGATGCAGCGGCCAAAGTCGAAGCAGAGGTGAAGTCCGACGGCGGCGAGGGAGCTCGAGCGCTGGGGCGACGCGAGGAAGACGCCGAGACGAAGAGCCATGAGGGGAAAAGTGAAAATGACCATCTCCCCTATTTATAAGGTGAATGGATAAGTGGCAGGTGCGAGAATCGAGGAGGCCAAAAAATGGATATGTAGACATGTGGACGCCTCGATATTCGGAGATCCATTAAACGAGATACATTAAAAGATTTGGGTTCTGTGTAAAGTTAATAGCGGATGACGTCACGACGGGTTATCATGGTCTTGGAAGATGACGTCACGGGGGTTTACAAGATTTTTTGTGATGATATTTAAGAAGGAATTTTTCTAAGTGTTGAAGATTGACATGAACAAGTTCAAATCAACCTGGGGCCTAATGTTGGGAATATAACTATTGAGTATAAACCGCCCAGGAGGGGCTGGGTTATACTCATAGTGGTTTACTCTTATTGAAGCCCATGAAGACAAGGAATATGGCACTTCACGGCGGAGATTAACAAGAAGGCCTAAAGCCCAAAGGTGGATTAGAGCTCATAGAGGTAAACCGCCATATGGTGTGTAACTTGTGTTGTAAGATAGGAAAGGGTAGAAACCGAGCCGGACACATTTATGAGCCGGCCAGGATTCTGCAAACCACTGGGCGTCAACCTGTGTATATAAAGGGACGACCCAGCGGCGGTTCAAGGACAGAAAACAACAGATCGAGAGCCAGGCAAAGTGGATTCGCTCCCTAGCAATTCCACCACAACTGGATTACGCTTTTACCTTCACCGCAAGGGGCCGAACCAGTATAAACTCCTTGCATCCTTTGTCCCGCTTTAACCCCTTTAAGCTAACCCGTCGCGATGGCTCCATGACTAAGTCCTCACGCTAGGACATCTGCCATGACAAACCCACAACACTTTCAAAATGTTGGAAATTTGCAAAGCAGAAGTTCAACCATGTGCACCAAGGAAGTAATAAAACATGTATACCAACAAGTTAAGCTAATTTCTTCATGTATATATCCAGAAGTCCAACTATGTACACAAAGGTCGTAATACCATAAAACCAAAGCAGTTCGGCTAATTTATTCGTCCATATGAAGTAGAAGTTCAGCTATGTACGCCAAGGCAGTCCTAAAAACACAAAACTACAACAAATCTACAAATGCTCTCAAAAGCGGTAAACATGAGACATTCATACCTGATTAACATCATCATTGTTGTCCTCGTCATCAGCGTTGAAATCAGCATCGTCCTTGTCCTCTGGATTAACATGAGAATGCTTCTTGGCACCCTTGTTGACCTTTGCAGGTGCAACCTTGCGCTTAATGCCGCATTTCTTCCCCTTACCAGATGCACTAGCACCAAGCGGGGAAGGTGTAGGCGCGGCAGTGGCAAGCACACGTGGACTACGGCGTGCCATACCACCGAGGGCTAGCACTTCCTCTTCAGCAAGTTCTGCAGGCCTTGAAACGCGTGGGCTCCTCCGAGGAGTAACATCGCCAACCAAATGCTTCCTCGCAGCGGTCTTCTTGATTTTTCTTCTTAACAGGGACAACCGTGCCATCAGTGCCGCACGACACGTCTTCCTTAGCAACAGAGCAATGCCAAACTGTGAGCTCCGCAACATCAACAAATTCAGGGACATTAGAACCTTGTTGAAGGTGGGCCACCCTCTTCTCGTCAAAATCTTCTTGCTTCTTCCTCTAGCGTTGGTCCTCCAGAAAAGCTGAAGAGGCACATCCTCAGGTTGTGTGACAGGTTCAGTGCCATCAACATACTACGACCGCGTCTCTGATATCTGAAGAGAGCACAAAGGATCTGAAATGGAATCACAACCTTTGACTGACAGAGCCCCCTACTCGGCAGCAGCAGTGTTTTTTGATAAATCCAACTCAGATAGAACATCGCTGATGGTGTTCAAAGCTTCCTCCTCTATGGACAAATATGCAAGAACACAAAAAAGCAAAGCAAACATTAAAAAAGTTAGGAACAATAACATAAACAACCGATGGGAACAAATAAAAAAACATGGCTCAAGAATTTAAAATGAAAAAGAAAAGGAGTTGCACATACTAGGTGAAGCAAGAGCTACAGAAGCAAGAGCCTCGAGGCTTGAAATATTCTCAAGGCTCGAAGCAACCTCAGCAACCACAGTGAGAGGAAAAATGGGTGATTTAGCCGCATCATATATTGGATCATCAGTATTAACTTCTGAAGCTCCATCTCGATCGCATGCATTTTTTCAGAACTATTCAATTCATCACCAACTACAAAAAATGCAAGTAAAAAAGGTAGTTGAGTTCTAATATGCAATCCTACACCAAAGGGAGTCCTACTTTTACATTCAATGTCCAATACCCAGAAGTTCAACAATACCTAACAAAGCAGTAAACACAACAAACAATCTACAATTTACATACCAAATATAGAACAATCTACACACCAGAGGGGCTACTACATATAAGATGAATGTCCAGAAGTTCAACAATATATAACAAAGCAGTAAAACAAAAATGCACAGAACAGAAGCTCAACCAAATTTCATTATAAACAAACAATAATTAAAACCAGAAGTTCAACTTTCTGACCCAAGCAAGTAGCACATAAAAAAGATGTAGCATGACCACAAATACTATTTCACGGGCAAACTAAATATCAATACCATGAAAATGATCACACAAGAAAAAACAAAGATATACACTATAAATATGGAACATTTGGGAAGTCCAACAACACTTGGTGACATAGTTCACCAGCTATTCATCAAATAAAATTAAGCAACACTCCACTAACTACAACTAAGGGTAAAATGCATACACATGACCATTGTTACAAGTTCACACTTTTAAGAAAGGGCGGCCCAACAAGGCAACTAAGTGAAGATACGGGTAGACATATATAAGAAAACCGCTATTTAAAATACAAGATCCAACCACAATAAAATACCTGGAGAAGGTTTTGAAGCCATGACAACACAATCCCTTGATGAATTGATCTCCAAACCCTAGAACAACCTACTGAAAACAGGGGATAGATTACATATAGTTAGCAAGTAGAAAATCATACAAGAAATACAAAAATCAACTAAATCAAACCCTAGGATGAAACAACTAGCACTACAAAAAATACACTTCCGTGATGATACGTGTTTGTCACAGTAGGTCGCATTTTCTGTCATGCATGTACATCCATGACGATTTTATGACAGAATCAAGATAGTCATACATGTGCTGTCGTAGAAGTGTTCCATGACATTACCAAAATTATCATCACGGAAGTGTCCACTTCCATGAAGATAAATCCCGCGTCACAGAAGTGCTTTCATCAAGGGTGACCGACACGTGGCATCCATCGTAACAGAACGCCGTTAAGCTACCGGGTCGGGTTTTGGATCCGATAACCCGTTAACAGCCCCGACCAATGGGGATTTTCCACGTGTAAAATCATCATTGGCTGGAGGAAACACGTGTTGGCTCATCGTTGGGACATATGTCATCCACTCATTGGACAGAAGGCGCCTATGATACGTCGACACGTGGCACGGACCAACAAAGGCCAATTCCTGTGAAAAGGCCGGCCCGTTTGACTTGGTCAAAAGGTGGCGGGTCGGCCCATGTAAAGCCTGTTAACGGCATGTTCGCATATAGCCAATTTACAGCCCGCTAACCCAAGGCCCATTACGCCCTATCTGAATTAGGCCCAGTAGCGTCATCTGGGCCACCCAATATGATTCCATCCCGTTTTCACTTCTGGCCCATGTATGGCCCATGACGTCTTTCGGTCCATATGAGGCCCTATGTAACTCTTGGCCTATTAACGGCCCGTGGTGAAACTGGCCCGTAATGAACAGTGTATCACTTTACACCCGTTAACGGCTCGTGGTGAAACTGGCCCGTAATGAATAGTGTATCACTTTATACCCATTAACGACCCGTTATTCCGTTGGGCCGTTTCCAGCTCATGTTATCTTTCATCCTTCTCAGAGCCCATTTATTCTTGGGCTCATTTCCAGCATTCATTTACTTATGGCCCGTTACTGTCATTTTCTGCTTGTGGGCCAAATTCAGCCCGTGGTTACAGTCGGCCCGTTTGTGGTTCGTTAATACGTTGGGCCGTTTTCATAGCATCATCAAATACAGCCTATTAATGATGGCCCGTTATGGTCGGCCCATGAATGGAGGATTCCAACTCTAGCCCATTTACGGCCATAATGCGGTCTGTTTGGCCAATCGATCATACGCCCCGCATAAGGCCCATTGATGATACAGCCCATAGAAGGCCCATTGTTTCTACGGCCCGTAGAAGGCCCATTGTTTCTACGGCCCATAGAAGGCCCACTGTTTCTATGGCCAGTAGGAGGCCCAGTGTCACTACAGTAAATATTAGCCCATAGTTATTGTGGCCTAGTTTTAAAAAATAGGTTATTGCAGCCACTAGCTAACCGTGGAAAAAGAACTGCAATGACTACAAGCAAACAAATAAACAAGACAACAAGGAAATAAATAAGCAAGCAACTAATGCTAGGCTATCATGGCTATTACACATATTACATCCACTAGGCAGCGAACTGATTCAGGCAGCGAGTTCGAAGAGTGAGGGAGTCCTGGATTAGGGGGTCTTCGGACAGCCAGACTATATCCTTTGGCCGGACTGTTGGACTATGAAGATACAAGATTGAAGACTTCGTCTCGTGTCCGGATGGGACTCTACTTGGCGTGGAACGCAAGCTAGGCAATACGGATATGTATAACTCCTCCTTTATAACCGACCCTGTGTAAACCTAGCCCCCTCCGGTGTCTATATAAACTGGAGGGTTTTAGTCCATAGGACAACAGACAATCATGCGATAGGCTAGCTTCTAGGGTTTAGCCTCTCCGATCTCATGGTAGATCAACTCTTGTAATACTCGTATCATCAAGAATAAATCAAGCATGATGTAGGGTTTTACCTCCATCAAGAGGGTCCGTACCTGGGTAAAACATCGTGTCCCCTACCTCCTGTTACCATCCGCCTTAGACACACAGTTCGGGACCCCCTACCCGAGATCCGCCGGTTTTGACACCGACATTGGTGCTTTCATTGAGAGTTCCTCTATGACATCGCCGTAAGGAAGGATGCCTCATCTCGTTGTTAAAAACAACATTACCACCAGGAGAGCACTGGCTGTCGGCCAAACTCTCCGGCTAGGCAGTTTCGTCATGACTGTCTGTTCGGCCGCTGCACCAATGATGACTTCTTGGGTCATCAAAAACAGCCTCCACGTCGGCTCGGAATTCGCCGAGCAGATGGATCCAATGGAGATCTCTTCCCTAAACGAACTCTTGGATTGCATCGCCGCCTTGGGAGTCGCTATGGACTCTCCATCGGTCACCCATCATGTTGCGGTGGTGGAGGAACAATGCGGCAACTCTTCCTCTATTTTGAGGGCTAAGTAAGTCCGGATTCCTGAGATCTCCGAGCCGGATACCCGCTTACGGGAGGACATCACCCAAGCCCTGAACCTAGAATCAGGCAGCGGGCCAGACTTATCGGGAAACACTCCGGAACCCGAACTTCCAAGATTGGAAACTCCTCGGCCCCTGGGTCTCAGATCGGGTAGGGGTTCGGACTCAAGTCCACCCACCCACCCAGACATAAACGATCTTTCCCACATCAGGCAAGAGCCCCATGAAACAGTACATCATTATTGGGCAAGATTCCTCCTTGTGATGAACAAGGTTAAGGACTGTCACGAGGAAGATGTGGTCTCACTTTTCTGCAATAATTGCACGGACGAGGGAATCCTTAACTCCTTAAGTCGCCGTGACATATCACGCTTCACTAATTTGGCATCCATAGAACGAAAGTACCGTGCGATGGAAAGCGCCTGGAAAACCGAAACGAAATTTTGGGATAATCTGGCTCCGAATATACACCCAATCCGAAGTAAAAGGGTGCACTATCATAAAACACCCGAGCTAGTTGTAAAGAAACAAAAACACTCTACAGGGCATGGAACCGTACTAGAGGGATGGCTTAACGGACCTTGCAAAATTCATAGTACAGCGGATACAATACCAACGCACAGCCTTAGAGCATGTTGGATACTCCGGCAGGTGGCCAAAAGTGGTGAGGATCTGCTTATCCCAAATGCCACAGAGCACCATCCCGTGGATAACAATACGGTGTTAATAGTCTTTGAGACCTTCGCGTCAAATAATAGGCGCAAGCGAACACTCCACAACATGGCCGAAATCTTCCACGTAGTAGCAATAAATCCATGGAGTGACACGGGTATTACCTTCAATGCCAGTGACGAACCTAAATTCCGAACAGCCCGAGCACCAGCCGTGCTGGTCCTCAGTCCAATTGTGGACGGCTTTCGACTCACCAAAGTACCCATGGACGGCGGCAGCGGATTAAACCTCATCTATATGGAAACTCTTCGAAAAATGGAAATAGACTGGAACCGCATTGAGCAAAGTAGCACAACCTTCAGGGGAATCATACCCAGTCGGGAGGCACGATGCGCTGGGAAAATCACACTAGATGTGGTATTCGGTACGCCAGAGAACTATAGGTCCGAAGAAATTACATTTCAAGTGGCCCCATTCAGCAGTGGATACCACACCCTTTTAGGACGTGAGGCATTCACGATCTTCCAAGCCATACCCCATTATGTGTACATGAAGCTCAAAATGCCCGGGCCCAACAGAATCATCACCCTCGCCAGTGATCTGGACACAACACTCCACGCCGAAAACAAAACAGCTGCACTGGCCCTCGAGGCATTATCCGAAGCCCTCTCGGCCGAGGAATTAACCATGCTACGCTCCACAGTGGACAGGGATGACGTGATACTCGATAAGAGATCCAAGTCCACCTCTTTTAAACCAGCGGATGAAATAGTCAAATTCCAAGTCCACCCAACGGACCCTACAAAAATAGCCTCCATCGGGGCACAGTTAAACCCCGCCATGGACGCCGCACTACGAGAGTTCCTGCGCGAGAATTGGGACATATTCGCCTTGCATCCCTCAGACATGACAGAATCCCACGCAGGCTGGCCGAGCATAGCCTCAATATCCTAAAGGGATTCAAGCCGGTCAAGCAAGCTCTTCGGCGTTTCTCCGAACCTAAGAGACATGCCATGGGATAGGTACTAGCCAAGTTATTGGAGGCCAGATTCATCAGAGAAATAAAACACCCGGACTGGCTAGCAAACCTGGTGATGGTACCAAAGAAGGATAAATCCTGGCGCCTTTGTGTCGATTTCAAGTACCTCAATAAAGCTTGCCCAAAGGATCCCTTCCCCCTCCCCCGCATCGATTAAATTATCGATGCTACCGCAGGAAACGAGTCATTGTGTTTCCTCGACGCATACTCTGGTTACCACCAAATCAAGATAGCGGAGTCTGACCAAGCCGCAACGGCATTCATCACACCATACGGTCCCTTCTGTTTCAACACAATGCCTTTTGGGCTCAAAAATGCCGGCGCAACATATCAGCGCATGATTCAGACATGTCTGGAGAAACAAATCGGGAAAACAGTAGAGGCATATGTAGACAACGTGGTCGTCAAAACCAAACACGTCGACTCTTTGATAGACAACTTGAAACTCACATTCGACAACCTTCGAACATACGACATCAAGCTCAATCCGGAAAAATGCGTTTTTGGCGTACCAGCTGGAAAGCTCCTGGGTTTCATTGTCTCCAGTAGAGGTATTGAAGCTAATCCGGCCAAAATCCGAGCTTTGTCACCGTTGGCTACCCCAACAGACCTAAAAAAAATCCAGAAGTTAACTGGATGCGTGGCGGCTCTAAGCCGCTTTATCTCCCGCTTAGGAGAAAAGGCTTTACCCCTTTATCGCCTCCTTCGGCGCACCGAACACTTCGAGTGGACGGACGCTACCACAGCCGGATTGGAAGAAATAAAAGCCATTTTGGCAACCAACCCAATCCTGGCCGCGCCAAACATCAGCGAACCAATGATGTTGTACATTGCGGCAACCCATCAAGTTGTAAGCGCAGTGCTCATCATCGAACGAGAAGCTGACGGACATAAATTTCCTCTTCAAAAGCCGGTATACTATGTATCCACTGTCCTCACTCCATGAAAATCAAGGTACGCACATTATAAAAAATAGCCTATGTGGTATTCATGGCATCCCGGAAGCTGCGACACTACTTCAAGAGTGTTCGATTGCAGTAGCCTCTGATGTGCCACTTAATGATATTATAAACAACCGCGACGCTACGGGCCGGATTGCCAAATGGGCCATTGAGCTCCTCCCGTTCGACATAACATACAAACCTCGACGAGCCATTAAGTCGCAAGTATTGGCCGACTTTGTCGCCGAATGGACGGAGGCTGAACTCCCTAAAGAGTACGGCGCATACTCCAATTGGATCATGCACTTCGACGGTTCTAAAATACTGGTTGGTCTAGGGGCTGGCATCCTCGTGACGTCCCCAACCGGAGATACTATTCAGTATGTACTACAAATATTGTATACATCCTCCAACAACGCAGCCGAATATGAAGCTCTGTTGCATGGTCTTCAGATGGCAGTCTCCATGGGCATTCAAGGCCTGGAGGTGTGTGGGGATTCAAACCTCGCAATATCCCAAATAAATGGAGACTTTGACGCCAAGGATCCGAAAATGGCGGCCTACCGAAACGCCGTCCTAAAAATGTCAGCTCGGTTCAAGGGGCTCGAATTTCACCATGTGGCTCGAGAAAACAATCAGGCGGCGGATATCCTTGCCCGCATCGGCGCAAAACGCGATGCGGTCCCCCCCCCCAACATATTTTTGGAGAGGCTGTTCAAGCCATCTGTAGTATGGGAGGGGGACACCGGTAACAATAGTGCGGACTCGACCAAAATACCTGATACCGAACACTCTGACACAATCAGAGGCTCCGCCACCGAAATAACACCTTCAGCCCACGTAATTATAGCCATCATAGCCCCATGGACAGAACCATTCCTGGCCTACCTAACTAGGCAGGAACTTCCGGAGGACCAAAATGAGGCACGCTGCATAGTGCAGCGATCTAAGGCCTACAGGGTCCATGAGGGAGAATTATATAAAAAAGCGCTACCGGAGTCCTTCAAAGGTGCATCTCTGAAGAGGAAGGGCAGAACCTTTTGGCAGAAATTCACGCCGGACTTGGCGGTCACCACGCCGCAGCACGGGCCCTTGTAAGCAAAGCCTTCCGTACATGATTCTATTGGCCAATGGCCCGGGCAGATGCACGGGACTTGGTCCAATGTTGCGCCAGTTGCCAGCTCTTTGCAAATCAAAGCCACATGCCACCCACCGCCCTCCAAACAATCCCCATTACGTGGCCCTTCGCGGTCTGGGGGCTTGACATGGTTGGACCCCTTAAAGGGGGAACCCACAAGAAAAATACTTACTGGTCATGGTGGATAAATTCACCAAATGGATAGAGGCCAAACCTGTTAAAACAGTCGAATCCAGACCGGTGATAGACTTCATATCCGGGGTCGTACACTGTTATGGCGTCCCCCACAGCATCATCACTGACAACGGCACGAACTTCACGACCGATGAGGTAGAACTTTGGTGCAGCAAAATGGGCATCAAGCTTGATTACGCCTCAGTCTATCACCCACAAACCAAAAGCCAAGTTGAGCGAGCAAATGGTCTTATAAGGAGCGGCATTAAACCCAGATTAGTGTGTTCCTTAATGGAGTCTAACACGCATTGGGTAGAGGAGCTCGACTCCGTACTCTGGGGGCTGCGGACCACGCCGAATCGTAGTACCGGATATACACCCTTCTTTATGGTGTACGGCGCAGAGGCAGTCTTGCCCTGTGACATAATTCATGACTCACCTCGGGTGCGCATGTACGAAGAAAGAGAAGCCGAGCTCGATCGGCAGGACAGTATGGACACCCTGGAGGAGGAGCGTGATGTAGCAAAAGCCCGTTCCGCATTTTATCAGCAATAGGCTTGCAGGTACCAAAGCAGAGAAGTAGGGGCCAAAACTTATAACGTTGGCGAACTAGTTCTACCCCTGCTGGATAAGAAAAAGAACAAGCTCGAGCCCAAATGGTAAGGTCCCTTCATTATTGACCAAGTTCTAACCGGTGGAGCGTACCGACTGCAGGATGCATCGACTAATCGACTCGAGCCGAACCCATGGAACGCGGCCAGGCTCCGAAGATTCTACGCCTAGCGCCGGACTCTATGTTCATCCCCTTCCTCTGTCCGTTTTTTGCATATACATTATCTATCTTGTTTTTCTTTCTTTCTTTTATTCTTTCTCTAGGCCATCAAGGGCCAACTTGTGCCTCGCTTGCACATTATAGATGCGCTAGTCGCGCTCATCATACCTGGGGGCTTCTTTCACAGAAGCTTAATTATTTATCTGGGCCTCATGCCCCACACATGTGTTATACTTCCGCATGTACCTTTTTTGCCATCATATGCATCGATATGACTTAAGTTTTGGCCAAGCTGGGTTGCCTGGCTCTTGTATTTATGCCCTACGTTCCCGTTAATTCGGCTAGGGCATAAGGGGAGCACCTCTGCAATTGTTACTGCCGGGTCAGCCGGATGTGTACCTCAAACTTGGTGAAGCCAAAAGCTAGCATTCTTAAGGGAATATTCGGTCGGTGAATAAAAGATGATTTTTTATTTTCCATACCTGCCCCAGATGTTTTTTCCTATGTTTCTTATTGTAGTTCGGACATGCACTTTAGGGCATGCATACCCAGGGAAAGGAACCCTTAACGGAACTATTCTCCCTGGAAGATGTTTCTTACTACCCATGTAATATAACATAACTAGTTGGGCACTTGTCCGTTCAAGCACTAATGACCCCTACGCCTGGTATCCATGCATACCCCGGTTCTTATATAACTGAGCGGGTATTCGGATACACTCTGGACTATTGGGTCACGAGGTTGAAGCGAAAAGGTCCGCCAAGACAAATGATCTACAATCCGGCTAGAAGGCATTATACCTGTCACTTTAATTACATAGTCATGCAGACTGACTAAATTCCTCTTCTATACCATCCAACAGGCGGTCTAGCCTACAATCCTGCTGGGAATACTTTGCGGCTAATTCTACTTTCCCATAAACTAAGCTAACGGGAATCTCTTTTCCGTCGGGCCCCACAGGTCCTACCTCGGCCATGTGATTTGGGTCAGCCTTGGTATATCGCGTCTTCACCATGGCCCGGGCTTCTCTAGCACCTTGGCGGCAGGCCGATATCTTCCATAATCGGAAGCGCTGCCGTTCTCCCTTGAGCTTCTCCGTAAGCTCTGCAACACCCTCTAGCAGGGAGACGGATGGCCACAAGGCCTGGGCAACACCTTGCATCACCTGCCGAACTTGTTCGTGCAGATGCGAGAGCTCGGATAGAAGATCACCTGCAAACCCGGGCATTTCCTCCGCAGGATGACCCGTCAGCATACCTACAGACATAATGCTGTTAGTCGGCTTCTTCGCCGAACTCCTTCAAAAGGATTCGTTCAAGCACTTGCTGAAAATGCTGCGCCGAAGCCGCTTATTCTCCTACTCGGAGTCTGCAAGCTGGGCTCGAACGTCTTTTAGTTCCATGCTCAGCTTGATATTGGCTTCTTGGAGATTGTTTTTCTCCTGCCTAACCTCAGTCAGCACGCGTTTGCCAGCCTCTAGCTGTCGCATGACATACTGGTCCTCTGGATTTTCTCCGGATTCATCTGCAACATCTATTGTTAGATCTGCAGCCACGCCGCACACTATACGGTAACCATCATTCTTTAAAGTAAATGTTACCAGCGGGAGACTTTTCCGGTTCCTGCAATGCGGCAACAGCGGCCCGCAACTGGGTCTTGCATTCCTCCAGCTCCTGTTACAGCCTAGTATTCTTCTTTGTAAGAACCTGCACAATAAAGATGATCCTTAAATCAGTTATGCTAACTGTTTCAAGTCTCAGGGGCTACTGATACATATAAATCGTCAGATTTAGTTACCCGTACATCCTTTACATACTAATCCGTGGCTCTGGCTAGACCATCTTGAGCAGCGCGGAGGTACGCCTCTCCAGAATTGAAGGCATCAAATGCCTCTGGTGAGAAACAAGCGTCATAGAATACGGCCCGGCGGCACCTATGATTCATGGCGCTTTCCACTTCAGAGTTTGTAGCGGATAATCTATCCGCATACTCTGTAGGGGGATTATCCGGCGCCTGCCCCATATCGTCTTCCGCCTCTGTGTCCGGTCCTGGCGCCCGACTGGTGGAAGCGTGATTAGCAACATCACCGGACATATTCCGGCGAGCGTTTTTCTGTTAAAGAAATACGGGCGTCATTACATTTAGAGAAAGATGACAACCATGGAGCGGGGTTTTTGTTATACCATCACTGGTCATCAGTCTCTGAATCCTCCTCTAAGGAGCTCTCTATAACCAGCAAGATGTATGCTTCAGCAGGTAGCATTGCCTGCTCTAAATACCTTGTTTTCACTCCAGATACGTCCATCACCACTTCAAATGGCTGATGCACAGGAAGAGTAGTTGAATTTACAAACGTTGTCGACAAATGGAACACGTAATACAAAAAAATGATAGCATGATATAATTCACATACATGATGATTGGCTAAACAGCATGGCATTGCATAATTCACATATATAATGCCTTTGCAACAAGATAGCATTGTATAATTCACATTTATAATGTCTTGCAACAAGATGGCAATGCATAATTCACATATATGGTAATTAGACACTGAACAGGTGGCATTCACACAAAGCATGTCTAAACTAATCAAATGACATAGCAATGCGAGACACCATACGCACGATATGAGCAACATAACCCTACCAAGTTAGAGTGTCGATGTCAAAACCGGCGGATTTCGGGTAGGGGGTCCCGAACTGTGCGTCTAAGGCGGATGGCAATAGGAGGCAGGGGACACAATGTTTTACCTAGGTTCGGGCCCTCTTGATGGAGGTAAAACCCTACGTCCTGCTTGATTAATATTGATGATATGGGTAGTACAAGAGTAGATCTACCACGAGATCAGACAGGCTAAACCCTAGAAGCTAGCCTATGGTACGATTGTATGTTGTCCTATGGACTAAAATCCTCCGGTTTATATAGACACCGGAGAGGTTAGGGTTACACAAGGTCGGTTACAAAAGAGGAGATACACATATTCGTATTGCGTAGCTTGCCTTCCACGCCAAGTAGAGTCCCATCCGGACACGAGACGAAGTCTTCAATCTTGTATCTTCATAGTCTAACAGTCCGGCCAATGGAGATAGTCCGGCTGTCCGGAGACCCCCTAATCCAGGACTCCCACAGTAGCCCCTGAACCAGGCTTTCAATGACGATGAGTCCGGCGCGTAGTATTGTCTTCGTCATTGCAAGGCGGGTTCCTCCAAATATACCACGGAAGAATTTTAATATAAGGATAGTGTCCGACCCTGCAAAATAAGTTCCACATACCACCTAGAGAGAATAATATTTCCACAAATCCAATTTGCTGACTTGTTTTGGCAACACGACATTACATCACGGTCCAGTGATTGTTCGAACCGTTTCCTTTAACTAGCCCCGCACCTAACGCGAGGCAGTTTTTTGACACGTCTTGTCAAAGCAGAGATCGTGTCCCCCTAATTACAGGATTCTCATCAAAACGGTCATGGGTAACCCAACCGTGTCTAGGACTCCTAGATTATAGGCAAGTCCCAAATGGCTACGGAGAGGACGCTTGATATTCACCCTCTTTATAAAGGGATAAGGCTTTTACTTTTGTCCCTCCCGTGCTCAATTGAATCCTTCCCCCGCCTCAAGTTCTAACACCCAAAGCCCAGGTCAGGTGCTTCGGACCTTCAATCATGTTCGGATCTAGCCTTCAAGGCCGGTGGATGCCCTCCTCCGTTACGGAAGAGGATATCAAGAAGTTGAGGGAGGCCAGATAGCTGACCACCGAGGTTTCGCATCGACTGCCTGCCCGAGGGCAGGTCGTCCCTACTCCTGAACCCAAAGAAAACATTGTGTTCATCTCCCATTTCCTCCGAGGTCTAGGCCTCACCCTGGAACCCTTTGTTAGGGGTTTTATGTTCTATTATGGGCTAGATTTCCACGATCTAGCCCCGGACTCCTTTCTCTACATCTCGACATTCATTGTCGTGTGTGAGGCCTTCCTCCGCATTACCCCTCACTTCGGCCAGTGGCTCAAGACCTTTGACGTGAAGCCGAAGATGGTCGAGGGGCAGTATGCAACGTGCAGAGGCGCATTAATAAGCAAGATAGAAGGAGCTCCGTGGCCCAAAGGTTCCTTTCTGGAGGTGTCCGGATTATGGCAACATGAGTGGTTTTACATCACAGCTCCAAGAAGTGCCAAGTGGGTGGCTGCCCCAGCTTTCCGCTCGGGCCCTCCACCACAACTGATGTCATGGATTAGCAGAGGACTGAGCTGGGGTCCAGCCAAGGACGTGCCTATACTTCAGAGCCGCATTCGCGATCTCTTCGAAGGAGATTTCAGTCTAGTCATGGTGGCGCAAGTCATGCTGGTTCGTCGAGTCCAGCCTTGCAAACGTCGGCCCCTCCGCATGTGGGAGTTCAACCCAGAAGGGCTGCATACTATTCAGAATTTCCTTGGCCTGACGCACGAGGAGATGTACAAATCATTCTTCAGACCCCAAATAGGGTGTCCGGATACTACTGAGGACGTGGGCCTGAGCAGCAACCATATCGCCGACCAAGTAAGTAATCCTTTAGCCGAACACCCCGTCCTTTATTTACCATGACGTCATTCTGAGAAGTCGCTCTTTGGCCAGGACTGGCTAACAAAGGCGAAGATGATTCGGTGTTCGGCCCCCTTCCTGAGGGTTTGGAGAATCCAGTACTGGAAAAGATGCTCCAGCTAGCACCCTGCCCGGAGCCCTCAAAGGAAGATAAAGGGGGGAATAATGATGTCGAAAGCGGGCCCCCATCACTACCAATTCCAACCGAGGGAATGAGCACCTCCGTGAAGGAGGATAACCAAGGAGAAGAATCCGACCTTCTCTCGCTTCGAGGAAGGAAGAGGACTGCCTCTGAAGATCTGGAAACTGAGGCTTCCAAACGGGAGAAGAAGTCTCCACTAGAGGGTCCTGCCTTGGTGGGTGCTTTTGCCGCACAAAATCCGTGCGAGGATCAGCCCTCCAACGAGCTGTAAGTAATCAGAAAGTACTTTAATAGTGGAGATATACTACCTTACCTCTAAGGAAAATAACCGAAGCGTTTATCTTGCAGTTTGGATCTTAGCCCTTCTCAGCAGAGCTCGTCTTCAGGGGATCTTCTTCCGGAGATGATGGAGAGCGAAACGCCTCCCCCGGACTCCCCCGCTCAAGACGTGGGCAACCTTGAAGTGTCATCGCGGAGGGCCTCTCCGGATCCGGTGAGGCCAGAAGATAATCCTATAGTCACCTGAAGTCCCCAGCGTCCAGCTCTTGAAGAGAGCAAACAAAAGAGTTCGACACCGTCTGGTATGCGGTCGGACGTACTAAGCAAGCTGTTGGAGCGAGCGGCCTTCTCAGAAGAAAACCGTACGTTGATGGGTATAGTGATGGAAAGAATTTTGTCCTCCGAAAGCAGATTGCATGGAGCCTTTATAAGTCTACTGACGGGCTTTGAGGTACGTGAAACGATATACTTTTTGATAGTACCGCACATTTTTAGGTGTGCCATGTGTAGATAGTAGCCCCTGAGACTATGCTCGTCATCAAGAAAGGCGGCGAACAGAGGATCATAGTCCCAGGTAATAATCATACCGCTTTATGTGCAGGTGATGGGAGTTCCGGTGGCTGGCCGGACTAATGAGTTTGTCGAACTAAAGCGGCAACTGGATGCGGAAAATGCCGACATCGAGCTTGTTAACAAGCGTCTTGACGAGGCACAGGGTAAGTAATGTTTTTCCGGTCAACATCACATAGTAAGAGCAGCATGATGCCAGTATCTTTAATATGTTGTGACTGCAGACGGAGCTGCCACCATGGAGACCCTTCGGGCCGAACTTGCCCGAGCCAAGGAACAAGCAAGAGTTAGTAATGCGGCTGCTTTGAAGGCGGCCGAAGAGTTAAGAGCCGAGAAGGCCGCACATTGCCAAAGCAAAGAGAAGATGGCTAAGATGGCCGTAGAATTAGAAGACACTGCCGACCATTGCTAGTTCCTTGAAAAGGAGAACCGAGTGAAGGCAGCGGACCTTGAAAAGGCCACGATGGTGACCAAAGACACTCGCTCTGCTATCAGCGTGAAGAAGGAGGAGCTGCGCGATGCCGGGGATATTGCGGCTGGGAAGCCCTTTCTGCGGCAGAGGAAGTTCGGAGATCCGCGGTATGCCCCTCTGGATCGGTTGTGAAGTTCGGTAGACGCATAAATGGACTTGGAGGCAAGCGCTGTCGATGCGGTCGAATACTTCCGAGATCAGATAGATCGTGAAGTGGACAAGCTGTTCTGGTCGCAATTTAACGTTCCAGAGCGTCTGCTTCCCTTGACTGATCAACTAGCCGAACGGGCCGAACTTAATAGGTTGTCCGGACTTGCCATGAGGTTCGTCGTAGATCATTTGTGGCCGGAGAAGCCGAAGCCGAACAACTATTTCAGCTTAGTGTAGCAGTTCCTTGGTGCGGTGCCGCGCATCAATGCGATGAAGAGGTCGGCGTGCATAGAAGGCTCGTGGATGGTCGTTGCCCGTGTCAAGGCATACTGGGCGGAGATGGATGCTACCACTGTTGGGGCGCAAGGTTCGGCCATAGGCCGAGTAGCTACCGAGCACTATTTTGAAGAGGTTCTTGAGGGTGCTCGTTTAAAAGAGTCCCAGTGCTCGAAGAATATTATGTTTGAGTGACATGTATTCCCATTGTAAGCACAATGTTTTTATGAAATGTAGTAAGGCTATATTTATACTTTTGCCGGAAAGTAATATGATGCCTCCTGTGCGGCCGTTTATGTATATATGTATGTAACCTGAAAGATTGCAGTCGTCGGCTTCAACCCCCACGCATATAATGCGGAGGTGTTCGCAGAAAACGTGTGTTCACACTTAACCCAACGTCTTGGTCCTATTAAGGAGGTGATAGCGCAGCGAACGAGGCAACCGGACTATGATGCTTTAACACTTTCACTTAGCCATAGGAGTTTGACGGTGGGGCTAGTATATAGCCCCTGGTGGCTCCACACTCTCCCAAACTCGGGGTGCATATATGCCTGGCCGGGAAACGGCCCTTCGTTAAAGCAGAGGAATTCTAACATTCCGATAAGTCATCGAGTGGTTGACCAGTCTCGTGCTATATCATGACAGTCAGTTTTCGGCTTTCTCTACTAAGGTGCTCGTCCGGGCGAACCAGGGCACAATCGCAGTAGTTCTCCTGGTGCTCCCTTAGCCGATAGAACGGAATGTAAGGCACCAAAACACAGGAGCCGGGCAAACCCAACATTTGACCAAAGACATGATTCGGAGCTGATACATATAAGGCCAAACTCGCGACGCCGAACACTCCCTAAGGTATTCGGTCTTTATGGTATAAACGTCAAGACGTCAGCATCCTTTTGTAAGAACGCCGAACATGCCTGAATAGTGCCCTTTTGTAAGAAGCCCCTTGTGTCCAGGTACGGGCGTTTATTCTAACGTGGCCACATGCCAAGACGTCAGCATCCTTCTCAATTGTATTTGAGAATCCGAGGGATGTGTATCAACAAGAGACAATAAAAAAGGTTTATGCAGGGTCTTAATCTAAAAAGAATCCTTGGAGCGAGTCCCTGCTACACGTCTGCGCCTGTGTCTCCGTTGTGCCATATCCTGGACGGGTCTAGCACGATGGTCATCTGTAAAAGAGAGGAACTTAGGTGAAAAGTTGTCGTGCAGAAAGGTAGTTTATAAATAAACCATGTATAATTAAAGATGAGTAAAAATGCCACTTGTCTGCGCGCGTTGAGCCCCTTGTATTTGTAATAGGGGTGTGGCCATCAATCCGGTATGAATTACATATAGCTGTGCCGGACTCGTCTAACCGTGTCCGTGGTCTTGACGACCTATCAAATGCTTCAGTTGGTGAGGCCATTTTTAGTGTGTGGCTGCCAAGGCAGTCGCACTCTCTTCGGTGCGCAAATATCGCTCAATATTTCCATTCACTGTAATGATGCCATGTGGACCGGGCATCTTGAGTGTGAGGGAAGCGTAATGCGGTATTGCATTAAAGCGAGCGAAAGCTTTGCGTCCAAGTAGTGCTTGATAGCCACCTTGGAAACGGAGCAATGTGGAAGTTAATTATTCTCTACAAAAGTTATCAGGTGTCACAGCCCTAGATCAGCCCTTGCTTGGCTTTGCATCATCATCTTGCATCATGATTAAATCCCATTAAAATTTGAAATGGGGATTGCCTAAACCCTAGCATTAAAGGAATTAACTAGGTTCAAACTTAAAACTTTTCAATGAACCCAAAATGCCTTCATAAATGTTCAGCATCTTTGGTCCTGGCTAAACCTTCTGCCAAAAATGGTTTCATATTTTTGGAGGCTATTCTAGATTTTTGAATTAAATCATAAGTATTTGAATTTGGACATTTAAATTCTATAAAATATTTTAAATGTCCAAATAATCTTGAAAGCATTTGAGGGCTATTAGAAATAGTTTCAAAAGTGCCCACAATTATTTTCAGGATTTTACAAAATGAATTAGTATTTTTACTAATTCAAAACAGAAAAGAAAAAAATAGAAAACAAAAACTAAATTAAGAGAAAGAGAGAGTAACCTCACCTGCAGCCCACCTGGCCGGCCCAGCTGGCAGCCCAGCCAACTGGCCCAGCCCACCAGGGGCACGCTTGTCTTCTTCCCCTTGCCAGCGCACGAAGCAGCTCGGTGGCGAGCGCTGCCGACGCGCCTGGCCACCTCCTGCTTGCTGCCGCCTCCCCGACGACGCCCTGGAGACGCCACATGCCCCCCAGGCCCTCTCAGTCTCTTCCCGTGCTCCTCTCCCTCCTCTGGCTCTCCTCCCGCACGCACCCGAGAGCCATCGTCGCTGCCGCTCGCTGTTGTCGTGGCCAGAGCCACTGCCTCGCCTCGACGATGTGCTCAGACGCTCTGCCTCGACCCCCTCTTCCTCTCCACAGCGCCGCACCCTTCCAGAAGCCCTGCAGCGCCGTCCCCGACATCGTCTTCAACCTCTGGCCGCCGACGAACTCTTCGGGGATTCGCGAGCTTCAGCTCGTCCCCGGCCTCGCCATTGCCTCTACTGGAGTCGCCGTGAGCCCCTGCCTCTTTCCCCTCTCTCCCTGTGCTTGCCCGTGCCTTCTAGCCACCGTGTCCATCGGAGCCGATTGCTCCTCGCCACCGGCCATGTCGCCACCGCGGCTACGGCCGTGCAAACACGCGCCCGAGCTTACCGTTGAGATCACCGCACCCCCGCAAGTCCAACACGCCTAACCGCGGCTCCTGCCATGCCCTGCACCGTCGACTCGTTCGACGCCCAAACTTCGGCCGCTGCGGAAGTGCTCGCCGGCGCCTCTCTGGCCACTCCCCGGCTGCGCCACCACCACGGTTGGATGCGGACGAGCGTTTGCATCCCATAGCTGTGCTCCGCGAGCCAAATGGTGCCCTGTGGATGAAACTCGCACCTGCACCGCCGTGTTTGGCCTCGCCGGCGGCTAAAAGCCGGCGAGTTGACCCCGCTGACCACGTTTGACCACGGGTGGGCCAGTTTGACCTCTGGGTCAATGACAGGTAGGGCCCAGCCCTGCTGACTAATTAGGATTAGTGCTAATTAATATTTTAGTTAACTAATTACACTGACACGCGGGACCCACTAGTCAGGTTTGACTTGGACCCTCTCCGTTGACCTGCTGACGTCACACCGACGTCATGCTGACGCAGTAATAGGCTTTTCTGGATTTATTCTTATTCAGGAAAATTCAGAAAATACCCAAAACTTGTAAAATTCATAGAAATTCAATCGTAACTCGGAATGAAATAAATTATATATGAAAAATTATCAGAAAAATTCAAGGAATCTGTTTATGGCATTTTCATGCATGTTTGAACAATGTTTGTCCTCTGTTTTGGACAAAACAAATAAATGGCATTTAACTAATCATATATGGAGTTTGAATTTGAATCTTGTATTCAAACCAACTTCATTTAATTGTGTTGCTAGTTGCATTAGCTCAATCAACAACATATTGCCATGTCATTATCATGCATCATGTTGTGCATTACATTGATTGTGTTCCTTCTCTATTGCCGGTGATTGTCCCCTCTCGGTAGACGCTGCTCCGACGTTGTGATCGTTGACACTGATCAAGACTCAATGTTATCTTCAGAAGTGCTAGGCAAGCAAAACCCCCTTGTTCATTCCGATACAACCCCACTCTCTCGCTCCTGCTCTCTTTTACTGCATTAGGACAACAACGATTCATCTGTTACTTGTTGTAGTACTTGATCCATTATCCTCTGCATGACATGTCATTGCCATAGTAAATAGATGAAACCCCCTAGCATGAGTAGGAGTTGTTTGAGCCCTGATGTGCCTACTCATTCATGCTTGTTTGTCATGCCTGCTATTGCATAGAGTTGCATCAGGTCTGATTCATCGGGAATGAATCGGAGGTGTGTGAACATGTCCTACCCTGTGTGAGCTAAATGTGTGAATACGTTTTTGGTAAAGGTAGCGGTGAGAGGCCATGTAGGAGTACATGGTGGGTTGTCTCATTGCAGCCATCCTTAGAAACTGAGTTCTGTGTCTGTGATCCATGAACAACTACTACCACTCATTGGGATCCTTAATTGACTCTCTCGGCTTCTTAATCACCCTAGTACTCTGTCCAGGAGTTGCAACTAGTTTCTGGTGTTTGTAGGTTATGTGTTGGCGGCCGTGCGTAGCGCTGACCCTAGGGGTGGGCTATGTTGCGGTAGATACACCATGGCACGGTGTACCGGGCGCTCGTTTGGTGTCTCGGGAACCCTGTTCACATCGTTTGGGGCCGTATGTGGAAACCTCGGTCGGACTCCCTACGGATGGAACCTGGATAGGCGATAAACCTGGACTAGAGACTTAAGTGTTTAGGTAGGCCGTGGCCGACACCCTCGCCAGGCTTCCGCTTGAAGGTTGCCGAGATACATGACGGGTATATGGTGGTAAGTGGTGGGAGCATGTGTGAAGAAGTACACCCCTACAGGGTTATCATTATCAATTTGAATAGCCGGATTCCTCGGATATGGAAACTTGGACCCCTTGCATAGTTCATAGACAAGTGAAAGTGGATACCCTAAAACTCGCAAGATAAGCGTGAGTGCTATGGATGGCTTTCTCGTAGGGAGACGGGAGCGGATCCATAGTGGTGTATTGAGTGGTGAATATGTGGACTCGCGTATGCCACCCCAAAAGAGTTGCTTGCAGTTGTAATTCAGGTTAGCCACCGAGTCAAAGCTGGCTTGCTGCAGTTAAACTCCACCACCCCCTTTGTTGATACCGATGCATATGTAGTTAGTTCTGATGTAAGTCTTGCTGAGTACAATTGTACTCACGTTTTCTTAATTTATGTTTTTGCAAAGAGGCTTCAGTCTCGCTATTAGTTCTGCGTGGACTTCGACGTTTAGCTTGATACCTCAGCTACGATCTTGTGCCCTCGGCAGGATCTGGTAGATAGTCAGGCTTCTTAGCCTTTTTCATTGTAGATGTCTGTACTCAGACATGTTAAGATTCCGCATGTGCTTTGCATTGTATGCTACGATTGTTGGGTCATGAGACCCATGTTTGTAATATCTCGCTCCTCGGAGCCTAATGAATAAATACTTGAATTGTAGAGTTATGTTGTGATGCCATGTTGTATTTACACATATCGAGCATATTGTGTGTATGATTGAAATGCTTGGTATGTGTGGGATCCGACAATCTAGTTGTTTATCCCTGGCAGCCTCTCTTATGGGGAAATGTAGTCTAGTGCTTCCATGAGCCATAGTAGTTCGCTACAGCCCGGTTCACCGAAGTCTTGTTAGCCCAGCACTACTGCTCAGGACACTTGACTGGCCGGCATGTGTTTCACATCGTTCCTGTGTCTGTCCCTTCGAGGAAATGTCATGCGGTGACATCCGGAGTCCTGTTAGCCCAGTGCTACATCCCGGATTCACACGCTGCTGACCGACATGCTCGATGTGATTCATGTATGCCTGTTCCCATAGGTTGGTGCCGCTTTGGGTTCACGACTAGCCTTGTCGGCCCGGGTTCCCTGTCATATGGATGCTAGCGACACTATCATATACGTGAGCCAAAAGGCGCAAACGGTCCCGGGCCATGGTAAGGCAACACCCGTGGTAATACCATGCGTGAGGCCACAAAGTGATATGAGGTGTTACCGGCTAGATCGATGTGACTTGGAATCGGGGTCCTGACAGCGTTGGTATCAGAGCCTGATTGCCTGTAGGATTACCAAGCCAAACTGGTTGAAGTCGAGTCTAGAAATGCTTTAGCTATGTAAGGGAATTGATTGTGGAAGGGAATGTAAGGCTCTTTTTACTCCTTATCCTCATGACCTTCCGATCTGAGTCATCTTTTCCTTTCTACGGGATTAAGAACTAGGCCTTCTCATCTATCTATCAGGATGACGTGTTACTAAACCGTAGTTGCCTAGGATTGTTGAGTTCAAGCCTCAGTTCAGTTCCTACTACTTCCATATGTCATAGCTGGCCTCAGAACTTTGATATGATGTTGTTGAGTGGTTATGCCACCATTTTGCAGGATGTCTCAAATATTTTTGAGCATTTACAGCCGTTATGCTGTCCGAGTCATCCCAGGTTTCTAACTAGTCTGATGCATTTGCAAATTCCTTCTTCCGTTACCGATGTTCCTTTGGGCCAGTTTATCCACACTAATCGGTGAGTTGAGGTACTCTGTTGCCTCGACATATATGTTGGAGCTATTATTATGACCCTGGGTGTTGTAGGGAGTCACCTAGTAATCTAGCCATGTTTTGTGTTCCTAGTGTGATGATTCTGGCCACCATTCTCGAAAGCATCCCGTGATGCCATTTAGTAGTAGGTATTCTACTCTTGGGCTTTTGAACCCGAGATTCACTCTACTTACCCCATGTTGATAGTGTTTGCTAGTTCCTTTATGATATTAGTAACCTTGCCTTAGTCCTCGAGGTCTGTGGTATTTCCTTCTTCGAAATACTATGAACCACTTATGGCAGAAGTTCGTTGGATCAGAAGCTCACAACAAGAGTGCTCTTGATGAGTTATCCATTCTGCATTGTGAATCTGCCAGTCCTACCTTTCTGCATGGGTTATCCGGAAGAAATAACATGCTAATCCACGCATCCATAACTCAGAAAAATTATATGTTCCTTTGAGTTGTTCCCCTTTAGTTGTATTCTGAACCTCGTCCATCAATTGTTGGTCAAGAGTAGTTGTGCATTGGTGTTATCGATGCCTATTATTCATGTGATCCGTCAAGCCATTCCATTCCGGAATGACAAGGAGAAACAAACTCCAGTACCTCATCCATATCCAGGATTGGGCCAACGCAGTTGTATTCCGCAGATCAAAGTGACAGTCCAGCTTTTGATTCTGTTCTACCCTGAAGTATTACCCACTTTTATGTCAGGAACGTCATGAGAATTGCACCTTATCTTATGAATTCTTGATGCAGTGATACTCTCGCCATCATCGTTCATTCCTCGGTCCCGTGTTGCCATAACCGGAATGCCGACAAGTGAACTGTGATGTGTGAAATCAATACTCCTAGCAACCTCGATGCTTGGTAGTTAATGGAAAATATTCTCATTCTTAGCATGTTGGTTATTGAATCATCATTCTAAGATTGATCATGCTACCTGATCCTTTCCCTAGTGCACTCTTCGATCAAGAGTTGGGACTGTGTCTATCCTTGCTTATTTGATCAAATCGTCTTGCCCTGAAAAGCAAGATTGTCTCGAGCTAAGTAACATATTGGTGGTTCGTTATTTCCGAAGATCTTCTCGAAAGTATTACCTAGCTGTCACCTGACCGGTATGTTGAGTTCGTGATTAAATGGGTTTTCTTATAAATCACCTCTTCTCCAAGAATCTGTATTGGATATCCCTGAGCTAGTTGGTTAAGCTGAACAACAACTTGGAGAGTTGGAAGATAAAAGGCTTTGCCAAATTTGGTTCTTCCTGAAGGGATATCTTTGTGTTGTGTGTGTGTTGAAGAAAGATGATATCTTCACCAATTGGTCCTCATGATCAGTTGTTGGATCTATTGTCTTGTCAAAACTTTGACTTGAGTATGGGATATTGTCAAGTCAAATCAGAACCAACGATGTTCGTAGTGTTGTCTTACTCATGGTTGATCCCTCGAGAATACACCATTACATCTTTTGGTCTGAGCAATGCTATCACCGTGTTCACATGATGGTGGAAGTCCAGTGATATGGAAATTCCGATGAGTTGTTGTTGAGCCCATTAGCAGCATTTTGTCTCCCCCATGATTCATGTTGAACATCAACCTAGTGTTGAAAACTTTGGAAGCAATGCCTTCGTGTTCCATTCATGAAGCTTATGCTTGGATAAAAGAAGTGACTTTCTCTAAGTTCACGTGCACTAGGTGTAAGTTGCCGCCATGAATTTGAGAAAGGTTTGTTTTGTTTCCCTTGGAATCATCCCAAATCAGTCATGCATATGTGCGAAGTATTCTATGGTTTGGTAGATTAATTACCTCCACTCCATATGTGTTTCTAGCACACCAAGCCACTGATTGGTTTGTTCAAGGAGAAGAAGTTTCTTCTTAGGAGCTAGACTTACGCAAGGACTTCGATATCCTCGTTGATGGTTCCCTCCTGAACTCAGTAGAGTTTCGTTGTAAGACTACCAGGTGGCCATGCTTGTCTAGGACAACGTGTTCACACGCTTGTAGCAGAACCGGCTCATGTTTTGGAGCTTGCTATCGCAGTTCATTCCCCGAGAATCTCGCAACGTCATCTCATCAAATTGTGTTGCAAACCTTCATTTTCCTTTCTAGACTCGATGAGTCTGGAATATCCTGACACCAACCAAATCTGAATCTCAGGCAGATATGATGGTTGGAGCGTTTTCCAAGAACTATAATATTGGTCTCTCAATAACCGGTAAAGTGGATGTCGTGGCCAACACATCCAGCCGGAAGACCCATTATTGTAGTATCTCGATTGAAGAAAGTTGGCCACCTTCCCATGAGGATTTCGTAGGATTTACCTCCGTAGTTAATCCTTACGGATTCCCGAGCTTCCGAAGTCCGACCCTTACTTGATGTCCTAGATACCAAACCGTATCAATAAATGGGTTATCCTAGCACATCAAGGAGAACATTAGAAGCGGAGTGCTAAATGTCTCTTGGTCGATCATCCAGATTTTGTTTCCTTGGCCTCGCTAAGGAGAAATCTGAGAAAGTGTTATCTTCCTTTGCATCTGCATTATCCATCACCATTCATCATGGTGGTATGTTGTGTTGCCAGGATCCTTGACACGGATATTGGTAAAACTTGATGAATATGGAGATGCTCAAGTTCTTGAGAGCACGCGCTAGCACCAGGTTTTATCGTTGGCGTTAAGTGGGATTTGCTCCATGTTTCCTCGGTTATGTTATAACCTTTTCAAACAGTGGACTCACTCTAGACTATTGAGCTCTTCCCAGTTACTAGAATCATTCCTAGCATTTGCATTTTGTTCCCAGCTTGCACCGCCATTGTGTCATCCTACTACGGACTACCCTTCTCAGTAATTACTGATCAGGATCAACTTCAAAGTGGTCCTACCACGGGTTCCATCCATCTCCGATGATAAGCAAAAGTCATCCATTGCGTTGTCTTCAACAAGGTAGTCCATATCATCCACTTTAGTTTGAGTATGCCACTCTTTCAAACTCCATCAAATGATCATTTGTAAATTGCCTTAGGCTGGTAAGCAGAGTTCCAATGATCTCCGTATCAAAAGTAGTTCTTTTTTCCACTTAAGGGAAAAGTTCTACGAGTCACCTCCCCCAAGGTGCCCCGTTATGGAATCATGGCAGTTATTCCCTCGCCACCTTGACACCATCCACCATCTTTCTAAGCGTGGAATTGTTTCCCATCAAATCAAACCCTGTCGTTGTTCTTCCATCCCTCTCGATGTGTTTTGTGTATCAACTCGAGATGTTTCAACATCTCATTCCACGAGTTGATCTTGAGTGCTCGATCTTCGAGGAGATCATTTCCTATAGAGTTTCTCTCTGTCGCCATCGTGTTGGATGAAGATCTCGAAAGCAAGGACGTCAATATCAATTGGAGCAATGAACCAACATCTTCGGGAAGGGCAATTGGGTCGACAAGTTCGTGTTAGCTAGTGTCCCCTCTGTCTTCTTACCTCACGTCTTGAATCTCGGGATGAGATTCTTGTTTAGTGGGGGTAAGCTGTCACAGCCCCAGATCAGCCCTTGCTTGTCTTTGCATCATCATCTTGCATCATGATTAAATCCCATTAAAATTTGAAATGGGGATTGCCTAAACCCTAGCATTAAAGGAATTAACTAGGTTCAAACTTAAAACTTTTCAATGAACCCAAAATGCCTTCATAAATGTTCACCATCTTTGGTCCTGGCTAAACCTTCTGCCAAAAATGGTTTCATATTTTTGGAGGCTATTCTGGATTTTTGAATTAAATCATAAGTATTTGAATTTGGACATTTAAATTCTATAAAATATTTTAAATGTCCAAATAATCTTGAAAGCATTTGAGGGCTATTGGAAATAGTTTCAAAAGTGCCCACAATTATTTTCAGGATTTTACAAAATGAATTAGTATTTTTACAAATTCAAAACAGAAAAGAAAAAAAATAGAAAACAGAAACTAAATTAAGAGAGAGAGAGAGAGAGTAACCTCACCTGCAGCTCACCTGGCCGGCCCAGCTGGTAGCCCAGCCAACTGGCCCAGCCCACCAGGGGCACGCATGTCTTCTTCCCCTTGCCAGCGCACGAAGCAGCTCGGTGGCGAGCGCCGCCGACACGCCTGGCCACCTCCTGCTTGCTGCCACCTCCCCGACGATGCCCTAAAGACGCCACGCGCCCCCCAGGCCCTCTAGTCTCTCCCCGTGCTCCTCTCCCTCCTCTAGCTCTCCTCCCGCACGCACCCGAGAGCCATCGTCGCCGCCGCTCGCTGTTGTTATGGCCACGGCCACTGCCTCGCCTCGCCGACGTGCTCAGACGCTCCGCCTCGACCCCCTCTTCCTCTCCACCGCGCCGCGCCCCACCAGAAGCCCTACAACATCGTCCCCGACATTGTCTTCAACCTCTGGCCACCGGCGAACTCTTTGGGGATTCGTGAGCTTCAACTCGTCCTCGGCCTCGTCGTTGCCTCTATTGGAGTCGCCGTGAGCCCCTGCCTCTTTCCCCTCTCTCCCTGTGCTCGCCCGCGCCTTCTAGCCACCGTGTCCGTCGGAGCTGATTGCTCCTCGCCGCCGGCCATGTCGCCACCGCGGCTACGGCCGTGCAAACACGCGCCCGAGCTTACCACTGAGATCACCGCACCCCCACGAGTCCAACACGCCTAACCACGACTCCTGCCATGCCCTGCACCGTCGACTCGTTCGACGCCCGAACTCCGGCCGCCGCGGAAGTGCTCACCGGCGCCTCTCTGGCCACTCCCCGGCCGCGCCACCACCATGGTTGGATGCGGACGAGCGTCCGCATCCCATAGATGTGCTCCACGCGCCAAATGGTGCCCTGTGGGTGAAACCCGCACCTGCACCGCCACATTTGGCCTCGCCGGCGGCTAAACATCGGCGAGTTGACCCCGCTGACCCCGTTTGACCACGGGTGGGCCAGTTTGACCTCTAGGTCAATGACAGGTAGGGCCCAGCCCTGCTGACTAGTTAGGATTAGTGCTAATTAATATTTTAGTTAACTAATTACACTGACACGCAGGACCCACTAGTCAGGTTTGACTTGGATCCTCTCCGTTGACATGCTGACGTCACACCGACGTCATGCTGACGCAGTAATAGGCTTTTCTGGATTTATTCTTATTCAGGAAATTTCAGAAAATACCCAAAACTTGTAAAATTCATAGAAATTCAACCGTAACTCAGAATGAAATAAATTTTATATGAAAAATTATCAGAAAAATTCAAGGAATCTGTTTATGGCATTTTCATGCATGTTTGAACAATGTTTGTCCTCTGTTTTGGACAAAACAAATAAATGGCATTTAACTAATCATATATGGAGTTTGAATTTGAATCTTGTATTCAAACCAACTTCATTTAATTGTGTTGTTGTTGCATTAGCTCAATCAACAACATATTGCCATGTCATTATCATGCATCATGTTGTGCATTGCATTGATTGTGTTCCTTCTCTATTGTCGGTGATTGTCCCCTCTCGGTAGACGCTGCTCCGACGCTGCGATCGTTGACACTGATGAAGACTCAATGTTATGTTCAGAAGTGCCAGGAAAGCAAAACCCCCTTGTTCATTCCGATACAACCCCACTCTCTCGCTCCTGCTCTCTTTTACTGCATTAGGACAACAAAGATTCATCTGTTACTTGTTGCGGTAGTTGAACCCATTATCCTCTGCATGACGTGTCATTGCCACAGTAAATAGATGAAACCCCCTAGCATGAGTAGGAGTTGTTTGAGCCCTGATGTGCCTACTCATTCATGATTGTTTGTCATGCCTGCTATTGCATAGAGTTGCATCAGGTCTGATTCATCAGGAATGAATCGGAGGTGTGTGAACATGTCCTACCGTGTGTGAGCTAAATGTGTGAATACATTTTTGGTAAAGGTAGCGGTGAGAGGCCATGTAGGAGTACATGGTGGGTTGTCTCATTGCAGCCGTACTTAGGAACTGAGTTCTGTGTCTGTGATCCATGAACAGCTACTACCACTCATTGGGATCCTTAATTGACCCTCTCGGCTTCTTAATCACCCTAGTACTCTGTCCAGGAGTTGCAACTAGTTTCTGGTGTTTGTAGGTTATGTGTTGGCGGCCGTGCGTAGCGCTGACCCTAGGGGTGGGCTATGTTGCGGTAGATACACCATGGCATGGTGTACCGGGCGCCCGTTTGGTGTCTCGGGAACCCTGTTCACATCGTTCGGGGCCGTATGTGGAAACCTCGGCCGGACTCCCTGCGGATGGAACCTAGATAGGCGATAAACCTGGACTAGAGACTTAAGTGTTTAGGTAGGCCATGGCCGACACCCTCGCCAGGCTTCCGCTTGAAGGTTGCCGAGCTACATGACGGGTATATGGTGGTAAGTGGTGGGAGCATGTGTGAAGAAGTACACCCCTGCAGGGTTATCATTATCTATTCGAATAGCCGGATTCCTCGGATATGGAAACTTGGACCCCTTGCATAGTACATAGACAAGTGAAAGTGGATACCCTAAAACTCGCAAGATAAGTGTGAGTGCTATGGATGGCTTTCTCGTAGGGAGACGGGAGCGGATCCATAGTGGTGTATTGAGTGGTGAATATGTGGACTCGTGTGCGCCACCCCAAAAGAGTTGCTTGCAGTCGTAGTTCAGATTAGCCACCGAGTCAAAGCTGGCTTGCTGCAGTTAAACTCCACCACCCCCTTTGTTGATACCGATGCATATGTAGTTAGTTCTGATGTAAGTCTTGCTGAGTACAATTGTACTCACGTTTGCTTAATTTATGTTTTTGTAGAGAGGCTTCAGTCTCGCTAGTAGTTCCGCGTGGACTTCGACGTTTAGCTTGATACCTCAGCTATGATCTTGTGCCCTCGGCAGGATCTGGTAGATAGTCAGGCTTCTTAGCCTTTTTCATTGTAGATGTCTGTACTCAGACATGTTAAGCTTCCGCATGTGCTTTGCATTGTATGCTATGATTGTTGGGTCATGAGACCCATGTTTGTAATATCTCGCTCCTCGGATCCTAATGAATAAATACTTGAGTTGTAGAGTTATGTTGTGATGCCATGTTGTATTTACACATATCGAGCATATTGTGTGTATGATTGAAATGCTTGGTATGTGTGGGATCTGACAATCTAGTTGTTTATCCCTGGCAGCCTCTCTTATGGGGAAATGTAGTCTAGTGCTTCCATGAGCCATAGTAGTCCGCTACAGCCCGGTTCATCGAAGTCCTGTTAGCCCAACTCTACTGCTCAGGACACTTGACTGGCCGACATGTGTTTCACTTTGTTCCTGTGTCTGTCCCTTCGGGGAAATGTCACGCGGTGACATCCGGAGTCCTGTTAGCCCAGTGCTACAGCCCGGATTCACACGCTGCTGACCGACATGCTCGATGTGATTCATGTATGCCTGTTCCCCATAGGTTGGTGCCGCTTTGGGTTCACGACTAGCCATGTTGGCCCGGGTTCCCTGTCATATGGATGCTAGCGACACTAGCATATACGTGAGACAAAAGGCGCAAACGGTCCCGGGCCATGGTAAGGCGACACCCGTGGTAATACCGTGCGTGAGGCCGCAAAGTGATATGAGGTGTTACCAGCTAGATCGATGTGACTTGGAATCGGGGTCCTGACATCAGGGAAGCCGAATATAACCTCTAGTAGCAGGGAGCCCGTGCAGTGAGTCCCTGGGCCTGGCGTTACTCCTTTAAAGGTAGTGTTGCTATGGCAAATTTTCGTTGGATCTATCCCCATTTCGCGGATTGTATCCTAGTATATCAGGTTTAAACTACTGCCGTCGTCCATCAGGACTCGTGTAAAGTGGTGTCCGTCAATTATTGGGTCTAATTCCAGGGCAGCCCATCCTGCACACCGGATACTTGCTGAGTAATCATGATGGTCGAAAGTGATCGGTTGAGACGACCAGTGGCAGGACTTCGTGGTGATAGGCCTTTGGGCATATTTTTCTGGGGGTGCCACTTTGTTTCTTCCTTTGCTCATGTGTAACACGTTGACTGTTTTGACTTTTGGTGGAAACTTCTTTTGTTCCCCAATGTCTTGCTTGGGAGGCTCATCCTCTTCTTCGCTTGGTATATCCTCCCCCTTGTGTATGGCGTTGACCTTGCCGGACTGCTTGAAGACCCAACATTCTCTGTGGGTATGATTAGCGGGTTTACCAGGGGTGCTATGGATCTGACATACTTGGTCCAGAATTTTGTTTAGGCTGGACAGTTCGTCTCTGGCGCCTTTAGAGGGTGGCTTTTGCTGACTTGGCTGAGAGCTTTTGAATCCGGCATTTACTGTCGTGCTCTTCGTGCTGTCTTCTTTATTCCAGCGTTTGTTATTGTTGTTGCGCCCTGATTTCCCGTTTCCATCTCTAACTTCGGATGTACTGGGATCGCTGATGCTGCATCTGGCTAGCCAGCTATCCCCGCCCGCACAAAAGCAGGTCATGAGGCTTGTTAATGCTGCCATTATTCTCGGCTTTTCTTGGCCGAGGTGTCTGGCAAGCCATTCGTCATGGATGCTATGCTTAAAAGCTGCCAAGGCTTCGGTGTCCGGACAGTCGACTATTTGGTTCTTTTTAGTAAGAAACTTGTTCCAAAGCTTTCCGGCTGACTCTCTTGGTTGTTGAGTTATATGACTCAAATCGTCCGTGTCCGAAGGTCGGACGTAAGTCCCCTGAAAATTTGCCTGAAAAGCATCTTCGAGCTCTTCCCAGCTTCCAATGGAACTTTTGGGGAGGCTCTTAAGCCAGTGCCGAGCTGGCCCTTTGAGTTTGAGGGGTAAATACTTAATGGCGTGGAGGTCATCTCCTCGAGCTATATGGATATGGAGGATATAATCCTCAATCCAGACACTAGGGTCTGTTGTTCCGTCGTATGCCTCTATATTTACGGGTTTGAATCCCTCTGGAAATTCATGACCCAGCACCTCATCAGTGAAACATAGGGGGTGTGCGGCACCCCTGTATCCGGGTGTACCGCATTCTTCAGATATTTGTTGTGTTGCGTTGTATGCTGGAGCGCGCTTATGTGGTCCATAGATGGATCTGGTGTTGCCGTCCTTTTGATGCGAGTCCTCGCGTGGATCGCGTATTGGCTTATGTGCAACGTTGTTTGCCGCTTTATGTTGGCCGTGAGGTCGCCTATCCGGCAAGATGGCTGTTTTGATTTTTGGTTGTGGGGGATCTAAGGCCTCCTCATCGAATTCAGGTAGCAACTTCCGCTTCGGGTAGCTCTTGGTAGGGCGATTACCACCGTACTTCGCTTATTTGTTGAGTACTTTGTTCCATCTGATTTGGAGTGTGTCTTGCACAACTTTGAGCCTTTGCTTCTGTTTTTTTAGACTCCTCGCGGTGGCAACGAGCCTTTGATGGGCATTCTGATGCTCCAGGTGTCCGTCCGGTGTGACGTCATCTAGACTATGATCTTTGACAGAGTCGGGTTGTTTGGCTTGATTCTCCGTGTTGTCATGGTCCAACAATAGTTCCCCCTGCTCTAACGCTGGGTCTGTATGATCATTGTTTCTGCCGAGGCGGGATTTTGGGCGGCGTTTACGCCGCTGTTTTGACTGTTTCTCAAGGGAACAACCCTTCGTTGCGTCCTTCCGTTCGTCGTCGTCGTTTTCCTTTGGTGTGGCCACTATGTATACGTCATGTGGTGAAGTGGGCGTCCAGTGCCCTGGGGGCAGTGGTTCCTGTTCGTCTCCTGCATCGTCGTCCATGCCGTCGATGTATTCGGAGTCGAGCATGTCGGTTAAATCATCGACCGTGGCTATTAAGTGGGTGGTGGGTGGGCCGCGATTTCTTCGTTGTCCGTATCCCAGTCCTGCCGGACATAGTTCGGCCAGGATCCTCCTGACAAGGAGAGAGAGACCTTAATGAGTTCAGTATGTCGCCGAAGGGCGAGTGCTGAAAAATATCCACAGAGGTAAACTCCATGATCGGCGCCCCATCAGATTCGATAGGAACGGGCGCAGGCGGCTCGGAGTCCGTGGCCGGAGAAGGATCCGGCCATTTAACAACACAGCTCTCGTGCAAGGTAAGGTCGATGTTTGGCTCAATCGCCGCTGAGGGTAAGGCCTCCGTGGTGGGGTCCATCCACCCATCCATGGACGGCGCAACTGGCTCCGAATTGAGGGTCGGAGCGGCTGCCTGTGCGATCTCCTGAACACTGCCTGATGGTAGAGCTAAATCATACTCATTGGGACCACGTGACGCACAAGGCAGAGGCTCAAGTCCGTCGAAGATCAAGTCTCCACGGATATCGGCCGTGTAGTTTAAGCTTCCAAGCCTGACCTGGTGGCCAGGGGCGTAACTTTCAATCTGCTCCAGATGGCCAAGCGAATTGGCCCGCAGTGCAAAGCCGCCGAACACGAGGATCTGTCCGGGGAGAAAAGTCGGTGTCAAAATCGGCGGATCTCGGGTAGGGGGTCCGGAACTGTGCGTCTAAGGCGGATGGTAACAGGGGGCAGGGGACACAATGTTTTACCCAGGTTCGGGCCCTCTTGATGGAGGTAAAATCCTATGTCCTGCTTGATTAATATTGATGATATGGGTAGTACAAGAGTAGATCTACCACGAGATCAGAGAGGCTAAACCCTAGAAGCTAGCCTATGGTATGATTGTATGTTGTCCTACGGACTAAAATCCTCCGGTTTATATAGACACCAGAGAGGTTAGGGTTACACAAGGTCGGTTACAAAAGAGGAGATACACATATCCGTATTGCCTAGCTTGCCTTCCACGCCAAGTAGAGTCCCATCCGGACACGAGACGAAGTCTTCAATTATGTATCTTCATAGTCTAACAGTCCGGCCAATGGAGATAGTCCGGCTGTCCAGAGACCCCCTAATCTAGGACTCCCACATAGAGCATACACCTCGGGGGGAATAGGACTGGTCATCTATCTCTAAAATCCTCCTCTGAGGAGCTATGCATAACCAGCGAGATATGCGCTTCGTCAGATAGCATACTCTGTTCTTCAGACCTTGTTTTCACTCCAGAATTTGCCATCATCGTGTCAAATGGCTGATGCACACGAAGAGCAGTTGAATGTACTAACATTGTTGACAAATGTAATATGTAACAAAAAAACGGATGGCCTGATATAATTTACATATAAGATGACTGGCTAAGTAGGATGGCATTGCAAAATTCACATATATGATGCCTGGCTAAACAAGATGGCGTTGCATAATTCACATAAATGATGAATAAACTAAATAGATGGCATTCGCACAAATGATGTCTAAACTAAGCAGATGACATATTTGATGTATAAAGTAAGCAATGCAAGACACCATATGCATGATATAACCAACATCAGGATTCCAAGTTAGAGCAAAGACCTCAGGGGATAAATAGGAGTTGTCTTCTCCTTCTGAATCCCCCTCGGAACAGATATCTTCCTCTTGATTACAATCCGAAATGTGTGGAGGGGGGCTGCCTTTGTGCCTACCATGAAGCGATGTCTGCATGAAATTTGATTGCCACGCAAGGCTCGTCTCTTTTGCTCTAGATGTTCAGTTCCATTGTTTACAATAATTGTCATGCATAGGAATAAAACATAGTGAGATTATGTAAGGAGTGCATGCAGAAATCCAGAGTGATGGTAGCAACCTGTGGATAGACACAAAACCAATAATAGCAGGCAGATAATGGCTTCAGTTAAAAAATACAGATAATGGCTTCTTTACTGTTTGTTTCCCACCCAACATGAAACTCATAGTAGACACCGGAGATTAACCAGATAATAGATAGATACTATTGATAGCAGCCCCGATATGTACACCACAACCATTTAAAAACTCAAGTTTGACCATTATTATGGACCTGACTCAGAGTCTAATCGGTGAACAGGACGATAAAGTAGCATGTAATATTAAGCGATGCATAACTTAAGCAGACACGAAAGAGTGCGACCTCTCTTGCGGACCCGCGTAGTCCTCGAGGTCATCTGCTCGGTTGATGATGGTCATGCAGTTTTCATGGCTGCCAGCAGCGGGGAAGAAGATCTGAGGCGGCGAACGACAGTCTGGAGGCCGGATCCCTGCTGTGCTGGACCCTTCTGTTGTTGGAGTAGCTGAGCTGGGGTGGACAATGGTGCATCAGGAGCGGGACAAACCACGCAAGGTTTTCTTTCACAACTATATGTAAGAGAAGTAATTCTGTAAGGGCTCATTTGAATTGGAGGATTCCAACAATGCAGGGATAGGAAACAGACAATAATAGGATAGGAATGCATGTGCAAAACAGATAATTTAAAAACACAGGATTTCTACCAATCTGGGTGTTTGATTCACAACAATTGGAAGATCACAAGATGCAAAGAAGCATGGTGAGATTAAGTCAAACCACAAGAAAATGTATGGTTATAATGCTATTATGCTACTATCTCTTAGTCTTGTGCTTCATGAATAGGAATTTGAAAAGGAGGACAAGTGAAAATTAAAATTCCTACATTTTTTCTTTCAAGGAGACACTAAAGGAACAAATCCGTGTTCTCAGTGGACAATATATATAACATGTAGAGTAAAAAAGAGATGCAACAAGTGTACAACCTCTTTGGTGAAGCCATGTCGATCTTAGCGTGATTTGGTTAGCCGGCGAGGATGCTCCGGCTGACTTTGCTATCGGAGGAGGGGAAGAAGATCTTAGGCGTCTGGAGATGGAGCCCGAGGTACTGCTCAGCTGTGATGGAGGGTTTCGTCGTTGGAGCAGCTCTGGTGAGTTGTACGACGCCGAGGCTAAAGCAGGACAAGAGAGACAACGAACAACGTTAACCTGAGTGGAATTCTAATAGCATCTCCAATACATGACGTAAAATACATAACCACAAAGTGCTAGATGTAAAATACATCAGCCGCTCATCTCTGAACTTACCTGTAGAAACTGAACTTAACTGTCGAAACTGAGCTTAACTGTCGAAACTGAACTTAACTGTCAAAACTGAATTTTGCTGTCGAAACTGAATTTTGCTGTCGAAACTAAACGCACTAGCAAGGTGAGGCTACACGTCGGTCGACTGACTTTTTCATCTCTGGTCAGTCGATTTTGCAGCCGTTGGATACGAAATCAAGAGCCTGTGGTTCATCTTCAACCTCTACCTCCCTGAGCCGCCAGCCACCACCGGCCAAACAGCAGCCCCCCGCCGCCCCGCCCGCCCCGAAAACACTCCCCACCGCCGGTCCGCCGC
>NC_041382.1:105336464-105339789 GCF_002162155.2 Triticum dicoccoides | reverse complement strand
TCCTTCACCCCGGAAAGCCCCCCACCCCCTGAAAATCGACTGACCCAAAAGTCGATTCAGTCGACTGAAGTGTAGCTAAATCGGAGCAGCATCGCAAGCAAGAGCAAGAGCGAGAGCAGCAGCGCGAGCAAGAGCAATAGCAAGATCAGACCAGGCAGGGGACCGAGAGCAAGAGCAGAGCAGCAGCGCGAGCGAGAGCTAAAGCAGCAGCAGCTCCTACTGATGTGGACATCGCCGCCGAGGGAGCGACGCCGTGGAGGAAGTGGCTAGCGACGCCGCTGTGGATGGAGCCGCGCTGTGTCGGCTCAGGACCAAGCGGCGGGAGCACCGTGAGATCGAATCAAGAAGAAAATGCAGCGATTAGTGTATAACCTCTTTGGTGGCGCCGATTAGGCCGTAGCTTCATCCGAGGAAACGGTGGTGATGATGCTCTTCCGGTGGTGCAGGTGAAGATGGCGGTGTGGGAATGGAGGTGGCGCGAAAGACGAGGGGAACATCGGGGCAGCTCCTTAGAGGTGGAGGACGGGGTGGCTGAACCGGCGGGACGAGGAGATCGATGATGGATCCTCATCCGGTACAGTGGATGAGGGACGTCGAGGTGTTGCTGCGGACGACGCCGTCGGGGAAGAGCCTCCGGCATGGTGGCAGATGGAGCAGGGTGTGGGGTTTCATCGCGGGTTTTCGCGGCCTCACTGTACGAATGGGTGGGCGGATGGGATGGCAGTGGGGAACCATGGCTTAGAGACGCACTTGTCCGAAATATGGGGTAAGTTACAAAAGTACCCCCACCAATTTGAGGCGATTCTTTCGGTTTAGGGGTACCACGGGCATTTCGCGTGTCGGGATTTCACAGGAGGTAGGAGTTTTCACGCGCGTTGTAATTTCGGAATAGCAAGGCGCGGGTTGAGATGGAGGGAGTTGTCGAAGCACAACGAGACAAAGATATATCTTAAATATTTCGGGCTAACATGGCGCGGGTTGAAATTTCCGGCCATGCCTAACATGTACTGTACCAAATCAATGCGCACTACAAATGTCATTCAAAACTTTGAATTCATGTTATGTTCAATTAAAATATTTCGCTACGTGTATAATGCATGCAACCTACTACTCAAATGAACGTTTTAGTGCATTCCAAACGTATATACTACCGCTTCAATATGAACTAAATTTTAATTCGTTTCTCTATTTGAATAAGATCTACAGTAATGATTGTTGTGAAATCAAAGCATTTGAATTCATTTCTCTGTTTTAATAAGATCTACAATCATCATTATTATCAAGTTAAGCCATCGTTTGTGTATTATCTTCACAGCACACCACATGATTAGTCTCGAGTTACATATGAACTATTTGTACTATATGAACTCGAACTAGATTTTTTGAATCCACTTTATTTTGATTTCAAGTCACATTACATTTCTAGCTCTAGCTAGATCTTCATAATCTAAACCATGTCTCATATGTATAATGTGTTTATCACATTATGTATGGTGCCCCGCCCCCTACTCCTGCAAGTATTTAGATGTGAGTTGCAAACACCACACATTACCACAAATTCAAATAAAATGTGAGAATGTTCGATATATAGTATTGTTTAGATTGTTTGATATTTAGTTGTAAGCTGCAAACGCCACACATTATCACAAATTCAAATAAAATGTGAGATTGTTTGATGTATAGTATGGTTTAGATTGTTCGGCATTTAGCTGTGAGTTGCAAACACCATGCATTATCACATTATGGTATAACATGTGCACAGCACGTGTATCACCCCTATATTCATGCATGCAATGTTTAAAACACTATGATCTCCTATTCAAATATATGAATCTGCTTTCATATCAAATTATGATCTTTGTTAGTCTCTTACACCCACACAATCCTCTAACCTTTGTAGCTACCACTAACTTTCTCTCGTGCATGCACACGCCCTCCTCGCCCTCCCCCTCCCTCGGCATTCTATACACTGGACACATTCATTTTTTTCTTTAGGTCGTTCTCCCAGAGTCTCCACAACTCCTTTCCGACACACACCGATCGATAAACCTCTCCAGTGATGCCTGCCTACAACATACACACACACCTTCAATCTCCTCCTTTATGTGTCATTGCCTCGTGTCTCTCATACGTAGGGCTAGACCAAAAGCTCGTAACTCGCGAGCTTAATGAGCGCTCGATAGTTCGGCTCGTTAAGGTCATGGCTCGCTTCTTAATGAACAGAGCCAATCATTGATTTCAGCTTGTTAAGCTTAACGAGCTTAACGAGCGAGCTAACGAGTTTCACGAGTAGCTCGTTAAGCTCGTTAGTAACAACACAACACATATTTTCATTTTACGTGACGAACTTTTATAGCACCTCAGCCCATCCATTCAATCTAATCGACCTATGAGACAACAAACTACTGCATTTCTTTTTATAGTCATCATATTTTGTCTTGAAAACTACACCTACACATTCATCCTGTATATCGTAAAAAATTATAATCTGTTGACGAGCGCTCACGAGTGCTCATGAGCTTCAAACGAGCCGAGCCGAGCAGGGTTTTCTGCTCGTTAATCTTAACGAGCTGAATGAGCCGAGCCTTAATGAGCACGAGCTTAACGAGTACGAGCTTAACGAGCCAAGCTGTTCATTAGTCCACCCCTACTCATACGGTCAGACACACGTGTAAACTCTCGCCCCTCTTTTCATCGATCTCACAACTGCACACTCCTCCCCGTATCTAGCTAGTAGTTGGGCCTCTCGCACCACCTCCTAGCTCCATTCTCTCTGTCTATCCGTCTCGCTGGGCCTTATTTGCCTCTAACAAATGGACGTACACCGACCGATCTCTCGCTATACATATAGCTAGCTAGGTCCTTATAACTCATTTTTACCCACACGTCAATCGATCTACCTCATTAGTTGTGTCTCTCCCTTCCTCCGACAAACAAGAATTGATCTACCGATCTAGTTAGGTTTGCTTACCAAACACATGGTTCCCCTTCATCATCCATGGATGCATCCCGACAGATCTATCACGCACAGGCACACACAGAAACATATCCCCACTCTTATTGATAACATTGCAGTTCCACCCTCAGATTGTCTAGTAGGCCTCTACACCATCTTCGAGAAGCAACTCCATCACCATCCAGCACTCTACCCCTCTCCCTCCCTCTCCCTCCATCTCTCTCTCCTGTCTCTCTGTCCCATCATATTTCCCGTCCTTCAGTTATGTATGGATGTCGCAAGATCTCCCTCAAGACATAGTTGGGTCTCTCTTTCTCAACACATATACGAGTCATTCTACCTCTATAGTTAGACCTCTGCCTACCCCTC
>NC_041382.1:105336031-105336417 GCF_002162155.2 Triticum dicoccoides | reverse complement strand
CACTTGATCCTCTCTTCGACTCTATCGATAGCTATGACCCCTCCCTCTCTTCTCGTGGATTGCCCGACCCTCTATGTATGATATGGATAGGCCTCCATTTCACACACATTGCATGCAAAATTTTGTTTGAGATGTCATCGACACATATTCCCACAAATAATTCATGAAATCAACCCCCCACCCCACCCCCCACCCCAAAACAAAAAACACTCACGAACGCGGTTTGTATCTCTCACACACACCCACGTAGGTGGGGGGACGTGCATGAAGAGAAGAGGTGCATGCACGGTGCACGTACTCCCGTCTCTTTCCCAACCACACCCACGCGGGTACACGGTGGAGCTCATTTCTGTACGAAAAAGGCAGCCCATGTGGTAATTTGGCAC
>NC_041382.1:105307982-105335923 GCF_002162155.2 Triticum dicoccoides | reverse complement strand
CAAAACAAAAAACACTCATGAATGCGGTTTGTATCTCTCACACACACCCACGTAGGTGGGGGACGTGCACAAAGAGAAGAGGTGCATGCACAGCGCACGTACTCCCGTCTCTTTCCCAAACACACCCGTGCAGGTACACTGTGGAGTTCATTTCTGTACGAAAAAGGCAGCCCACGTGGTAATTTGGCACATGTACTGGTTGTCCACTTGGTGGAGGGACGATCGTCTACCATGGGTGAACAAACAAATTGCGACTTGACGTGTTATGTTAAAAAAAGAGGCAAACCATGTGGGGCCTACCTTAGAGGCAAGGCTCTATACGCTGGAGTACTTTTGATGTGTCCCATCAACTCGCAGAACGAGGAGAAGCTTGCTTAGTACGCCGTCTCCCCCGTTCTACAAAGACTTATCTACTAGTAATAGCTAGCCCCCACTACTAGGAATTCTCTATCCTCTCCTTGAGCCACATCATCAAAATTGATGTAGCCGTTCGATGACGTAAATCAGTCCATAATAGCCGTATGATCTAGACGTTGAGAGGCTCCGCACTAAGCCACATGCAAGCATGGAGAAATACCGTGGCACATGCATGTGAGTGGGTTTTAAATCACATCAACATGTCTGCACGCAAGCATGCACCGGTAGCATGCATGTAAGTGAGCTTTTAAGTCCCATTAACATGTCAAAAAGAAAAATATAATCCCATTATGCAGTAGGAGATGGCTGATCTTTTTTCCTTACGTGGGATGATCTAAATGATGATGGGAGTTTATTTAGTTTGGCTACCACACTTGTCATGCAGTTATAGAGTTTTTTTTAGTTCTATGAAATCGATAATTTTGCGCAGAGAGATATACCGCTGTTCCGCGGCAACGCGCGGGGACTCATCTAGTAATATTTAGGAACAGAGGGAGTACTATGTAAAGAGTTAGGTGTCGCACGGTGATATTGTGAGGTGGGCCATGTAATCACTGAGCCTGCGTGTTTTCACTGCTCTTGCACGCCTCCGCTGTAAGAATGGAGAAAATTGTAATCAAGTAGTAGTACCTCCTTTCGCCGAAAGCGTGGGACATTCTGCAGTCCTACCACCTCAGTAATAAAGACCAATGAGTCGTCAAATCACATAGACCCAGCAGTAACCATCACTCTTGCGCCAGTGAGAGGTCGCGTCCGCTCTGCCCGGGCATGAATGCGGCACTGATTCTTTGGAGCGGCGCTGACCGTTTCGGGCGGGAAGCGCGCGCGGGCAATGGAGGGGCTTTGGGTGGGCCAGGACGGTCAGGAGCGGGCGTGGCAGATGTCCGCATGTCCCTACTGGACACGCCCGGAAACGAGAGGATGCACTAACTCTCGCGGCTAAAATCGTACACTATACATCGTCTCTCTGTAGGAGTAGGTCGATATGTCGCTCTCTCTAACACACACATGCTGTTAAACACACACACACACACGCACACACGCACGCACCTTGGTCCCGTTGCACCTTCTAGCTTGAGGTCTCGGGTTCGATAGCTACACTTGAGCATAATTTGTGCCAGGAGGATTCTTTGAATGGTCAAAATGTTTTCTAGGGTTTGCACGCTTCACACTCTCTCTCCAGTATATATATACACGCTGGAGCCTCAGCGCTTGTAGTTGCTCTCTTCACACTCTCTCGCCCTCTCCCTCCATTCCGAATTACTTGTCGCAGGTATGGATATATCTAGATGTATTTTAGTTCTAGATACATCCATTTCTTCGATGAGTAATTTGTAACGGAGGGAGTTGTTTGTCTCTTCACACTGTCTCGCCCTCTCGAGATCTAAACAAGACTTCATTGGCCTCTCTCTCACCTCACTGCTACTCAAAGAGTCGACAGGATCCGTCCGCCAGGAAGGGAAGGAGGCTTAACGCTATCACCATCGGCAAGGGACTACCGATGCAGCTATTCACTTTCCACCCAACAGCGGCGCGGGAGGGCCTCCGACCCCTTCTTCTTCGCCGACGTCCCATCGCCCACCCAACCACGCCCCAAGAACCTTAAGGTATAATTTACTTACTCCACATGCATTGCTCTAGCTGCATGTATACCATGAATCTAGGACGTGGTTCAAAGAGGAAAGGAGTGGGGGAAAGTAGTGGGAAAAGTTGTATATAGCATGAATCCAGGACATGGTTCAAAGAGGAAATGAAGGGGGAAAGTTGTATAGCATGAATCTAGGACGTGGTTCAAAGAGGAAAGGAATGGGGGAAAGTAGTGGGAAAAGTTGTATCGCATAAATCTAGGATGTGGTTCAAAGAGGAAAGGAAGGGGGAAAGTACTAGTTCAAAAAGGAAAGGAAGGGACAAGGTTGTAGAGTTTGAGCAGGACTAGATTTGCTGCGCTCACATAGGGGAAGGTGTCTAAAGATAACAAAACTGGGACCAACACAAATATGCTCCTTAGTTGTTTGTTCTTTGTTGCAATAGACTGTGCATGACCACAGACATCGGTAGATGCACATGGTGCTGGTGCGTCCACTGTCCCGTGCAACTCATTAGTTGTTGTTAATCTAAGGCGTTGTTTGGTTAAAAACTACCTAATCCCTACTTGCTTGGTTCCAGGGACTAAGCATGGACTAGAGGTTATTAAATGACATGCTAAAAGACCATGTTACCCCTAGTAATGAACTAATAGAGACAAGGTGCGATGCGTGGCAGGGGCAACTATTGGAAAAAGTCCCAAAAAGACTCCCTCGGGGTCTTCGTTCTTTAGTCCCAAAGGCCCACTTTTAGTCCCTAAAAGTCCCTCCTGTTTGGTTTAGATGGGACTGACATGGAGTTTTTTTAGTCCCTACACCAAAATGTCCCTGTAAACAAACACCCTCTAATAATGCCGCTGGAAAATTGATGCAATGCCACAGTTAAAATCAAATTACATGTTTAACAAATTTTATTGTTAATATAATCTCTATGTTAATATTAATCAATGCCACCGTTTGAGAAATGCTACTGTCTTGCTTTCTTTCCCATTTAGATAAGGTATATGCTTCTTTTTGTTGGCTTCTGTGTCATCCACCGTTATTGACCACTAATTGTTTCGTTTGCAACTCTGTGTAAATAGGGTTATCTACTTCACCTGGTTGCCATTGTGACCTTTTGTTGCACTGCACAAAACACTTTTGTTTTAAGAGTGTTTTGTGCAGTTCAACCAAAATGTCACACCGACAACGTTGCTTGATTGCTTGATCTTAGTGGAACTGCACAAGAGGAGATCTTACTTCCTATCCGTTAAGGCGAATTTGGTTCAGATCTTTTTCTTGTGAGTTGTTTGAATTTCGCATCATGAGAGGTCAGTACTAGCCTTCTTTCACATGATTCTGCAGTGTGCTTTCATATGTTGTGCTACTTGTACGATAATGTTGCTTGATTTTAGTGAACTGCACAAATGGAGACAATACTTCCAATCTGTATGTGCACCGTAATATCCCATTGAGGTAAGATAAGGATATTTCACAATTGCTGGCCTGTATTTTGCCACTTTCATCAGAAAATTAAGTTTAGTACTATACTTGTGCTCCCTAATTGACATGCCAAATCTTACATTGAAGGTGAAGTTGTCTGTTATTGAACCAAGTGATGAATGGGAAGAACAAGCGAAAGAAAAACAAAAATCAACTCTCGGTGCTGTAATGAAGCACTAGAACTATCATGACACAAGTAATGATATAGTTTTGCATCTTAATTTATTGCTATGGCTAGAACAAGCAATTGTTTTGCCACTGATTTGATGCCACTCTTAATGTAATATGTAATTATCTCAACTTGTGCAAACAGGGATCTTCTTTGAAGATACCATATATTTTAGTGGAACTGCATAAGAAGATGTTGGAAACATTAAACTAATCGAGGAGTATATAGTAAGCATGGCCACCACCGTAGATAGCAACATATGGTTCCGGAGAAGTGCTTCATTTGTATGCTCTACACAATAAGCCTCCTGATAAAGGTTGGTACTCGCCCACTGATTTCATCCATATGATTGAGCTTTGTCATCTCTATTGGTGTTGTGCTACTGTTTAGATACTGTCATGAAAAAGTGGTATTGTCCTTGAGAAGTGCTTCATCTGTGCTGTTTTAAATATTTCCTTTCCTTTTTTCGAGCAAACAGGGATGCTAGCATTTAGTAGTCCTCTTGTCTTTGCACAATAGGATCATCTTCCTTTGAAGAAGAATATGGAGTACGTGAAGTGACTAGTTCCGATTATGCCAAGATGAAGAAGCCTTGTCTATCTTCTCATCAGAAGGAGTAGTTGAAGGATGGTTACATTACTCCCCACAAGACCAAACTAACTTCAGCTCAGAAGGACTGACAAATCTCCATCTTTTTGCTGTGATGCGCGAGTACAATGTTGTTCTAGGATTCTTTCTGTTGAGTTCCATTTTTCTAAAAGTGCGCTCTACATGGACCATGTATGTGCCTGTTGAAACTATCAATTCATAGTACAGTTTGCTTTATACTAATCACTTTTTGTATTTGTGCAAACAGTGGTGCTCAGCTTGATTTCAATGTGAACTGCACAAAATGTTCATGAATACATCGAATCATTCATTTGCACCACAAGAAAAGAGGTCCCAATAAGTTCAAGGTGTTGCAACATATAAGTGCGAAATCATACAAGCTACGCGCGAATTTGGTTGATTTTGGTGCAACTGCACAAAAAGAACAACTGGTTTATTTAGCACGAGGTGCCATGTCAATGTCCGAATTGATGGCAAACCCTACCCATTCCACAATCATAGGCATTTGATATTTTGGAATGGCACAACCTTGTCAAATTTTGCTCATTGATTTTAGCAAGACATGCGTTTGATATTTTCGAATGGGATGCCCTTTGCTGTCAGCAGCGTCGATCAATTTTTTTCTTTATTCTTTAGTTGTGAAGTAAATATTGTCTCTGACATGTGGGTTGCTGAGATGCATAATCATCAATTGTTTTGAATGTTCTCTATGAATTGCCAGGCCTGTGTGTTTGATTGCAATTTATAGAAATGCTAAAAAGCTGCTCAAACTCTTTCTACTCCTTCTGTTCCTTTTTACTTCGCACATTGTGAAAGTGCATACCTTTTTGTATAAGATTGGTCAAAGTAGAGATACTTTAACTACAGACAAAACTTGTATGCAGACTAGAAAGGACCGGAGGGACTACATGTGAAACTGCTGCAAACGAGGTGATCACCCTGGGAATAATGCTAGTACGTATTGTTTTGCATGTTCATCCAATGCCAGTGATACAGGAATTCGAACTAATGGAAATAAATTCATTCATACACGGTCGGATTTCGTATAAACATGCCAGATTTCATTACATTTCATACATTCTTCAACTAAAAAGGGGTGCGCTGGAGGTATAATTAATTAACCGAAGCTACCCACCTGTGTCTCGCTGAGCCGAATAGAAGCTTCAGTGACTTAACTACAGGTGCAGTTGCGTAACTGACATATGGCCTATTGGGCCCACATGTCTGTCAGCCAACTACGCCAGCAGTTAAGTAGAAGCAGCGTTCTTCTCCAGCGCAGCTCTCCGACTCCACGTCGCCGCCAAGAAGCTAGCCGGCCGTCAATGGTCGACCCGCCTAGCTTGGCTTCAACTGGAGGGTAGCAGTGGTGGCCTTACTTAGACCTGAGCGGCGGCGACCTACCGTGTTCTACTCTTCCTCGTTTTTTGTGTGGCTCAGCCTCGTTGGCAGCGGGGCGGGGCCTCGGTGGAGCTAGCGATGTCCTCTGCCTCGTTGTTGGCGGGGCGGGGCCTCGGCGGAGCCCGCGGTGTCCTCTGCCTTGTTGTTGGCTCCGCGGGGCCTCGGCGGAGTAGGGCCTCGTCGACGCCAATGTATCGGGGACTCGTCGGAGCCGGCATTGTCCTCTACCTCGTCCTCGGTCTTGCCAAACAACGCCTCGCCCGCTTCATCACCCTCTTTGCTAGCCTCTTTGTAGGCGGCCGCAGCCTCCGCCACCTGCATGCGGTACCACCAGCGCTCGAGGCGGCCCTTGTGGGCGGAGCGGTATGAGTCGAGCAGCGCCTCCTGCTCCGCCCGCTCCGCGGCGATGTGCTCCTCCGCCTGTAGGTGCTCCTCGAGGAGATGGTGGTTGTAGGCGGCGTCGGCCTGCGCCTCCCAGAACTGCTCCTCACGCATCTGCCTCACCATGTCCATATATTGGGCACGGGCCTCGCCGATGATCATGGTGCAATGCACCGGCAAGGATGGCGCGGAGGAGGGGGTTGGCGCCGAATCATCGACTACCATCTTCTCCATTGGGACGTCATCGTCCTCCGGCTGCCTGCCGGCCAGCCGGTCGGCAGCAATGGCTGCCATGTCCTTGTGGTCCGTCGTCCGCCCGTCCCGAAGAGCGCTAGAGCGCGAGGAAGCCATGGTGGGCAGTAGTGGTGTGGACAGGAGAGAGGGAACGGATGTGGATGACTACGGCTATGGCTGGTGCAGCAGTTTATATAACAATGGTGGGCGGGCGGAGGGATGGATGTGTGGCGCCGGAGTAGCCGCATTGGCAACCGCGTATCATTAATGTGGGCGGCAGATGGACGGACGGATGACACTTGTGTTGTTTGAAGGTGGAGCAATCGCCTGCACCGGGAAGCGGGGAGGGTGGCGCTGACTGTTTCGGGCGGAAAGCGCGCGCGGGCGAGGAGATGACTTTACTTGGAGAGGATGAGAATGGGGACCCACCAGGTCCATAGCCTCACGTACGCAAGTGCCTCCTTATTATATATATATATATATATATATATATGTATGTATAAAACTATACTCCCTCCATCTAGGTGAATAAGTCGTATTAGAAGGTGCATCACGACCTTGGTGCAAGTAGATCGGTGGAAAAGAAGAATATTCCTCTCTTCTAAACACAACTAATTTATTTTGCTTCCTTGTGGTTTCCTGACATCACGGTCCCACATCATTGTCAACCTATGTAGTACTCCCTCTTTTCCAGTTTATAGGGATTATCTCAAAATTTTAGTTTTTCCATTTTATAAGGCTCAATTTGGTTGTTCCCCATCACATGTTCAGACTTCAAGGTGCATTAAATCATTGCATGCAAGTATTAAGAGAAAACTGACCAATGCATGCACTTTATGCATGCATGCATTGCAATTAATGCATTCGTAAACATAATTTTTTTGTGAAAGCAAGAGCATTAATTGGGTGCTTTTGCAAACTACAAAAAATATTCCACCACTCATCATCTACCTTGGTTGGTGAGATTTTTGAATTGAGCCTTATAAACCGGAAAGGAGGGAGTAGTCAATAAATGAGAATTGCACAAGAAGCGGCCGACAGCTGGGACCAAGCAGCTCGAGCAGTATTTGTGTTTTTGAGGTGTGAGCACTGCAGAGTTTTTCGATGTTTAGCCCAGATATTAATTTTTCTCCTCTGAACAACAACGAAAACATCGCTGTAGGTATTAACTGGGCGGGCTGTGGCCCGTCTAGCCCAGGCCAGATATCCAGCCCAGATATTTTTTTTTCAAGTTGAAAATGGCTAGCCCAGCTATACTTTTTTTTAGGAATACCCATCAAAGTCGAGTTGTTATTCTCCGCCCCACTGGGCTGCAAATCTTTCCAAGGAGGGATGCATTAGGCTTAACAAGAAAATGGGCTTTAAGAAATAATAAATGGGATGTAATTATAAAAACTAGGCAGTAACTATAAAAAAATGCACCAAACACGTGATTACTTTATAAAATATTATTTTTGGATATTGAAAATTTTAATTTCATTAATTGTTGCGAGCGCAATGTTTCATTGGATTGTTACGTAATATAAATTTATATTGAAATTGTATTTAATCTGACTAGAAATTTCGGGATAAAAATATTTCGGATCCCATCAAAATGTGGGAAATTTTATTGAATTCTGTTTTGAACGGTTGGTTGAAATGGGCTGTACTTTTAACAAACTGTAAATGGGCTATAGTAAATTCCATTAGAATTCAAAAATGGGCTACACATTCTTACAAATCTCAAATGGGCTATAAGTTCTCTGCCACACACTTCTGGCCTTACAAAGTTGACGCATCCCCTAAAAAACAGAGTTGACGCGTATGCAAGGCTTTGTCAACTTATAGTCAACACACGGTTCTAGTAGCAGTGGTCGTTGGATGTCCATCCAACGGATGCCGTGCTTCTTCTTCAATCTCGGATATTCTAGCTTCACCCGCCCAAAAAATGATTCCTCCTCCTGACATCTGGGGCGCACCATTTCGGAAGCTGGCCTGTGGGCCTACTAAGTTGACGTACCAAGGCCTTTGTCAACTTAGTTAATATAAATGATTCTAGCTGCAGTGACCGTACGATGTCCATCCAACGCCGTCGTGCTTCTTCAACCTCTGGTCTTCTTTTGCTCCAGCCGCCCAAAGCAGTGCCAGTCGTGCTGCCTGCTCCAGCCTCCCGTGGTCGGCTGTGCTGCCGCGGAGGCCTCACCGCCCCCTACTACTCCCACCGCTGGCCAGGCCATCCCTCCACTCACCCACACACCCTGTTATTCTACGGCGACGGCAGCTGTCACATCCCTGCTTTTAGTCATGCATTAGGATTGGATGAACATGTGCATCATGTTTAAATTTCTCTTAAACTTGAAATGGGGGCTAATCAACCCCAACACCCCCCTGAAAATGCTAGTTTCCAACAACTGGAATTTCAATGAACCCAAAATGCCCTTGATAAAAGCCCACCATTTTTGGTCTTGACTAAAACCTCTGGCAAAAATGGTCTTGCAATTTATGGAGCCATTCTGGATTGTTGAACAAGCCATATGCACTTGAATTTGGGCATTTTAAATGCTATAAATATTTTAAAGTGCAAAAATAATCTTGGAAGCATTTTTAGGCAGTTGAGAATATTCCCAAATGTGCCTCTGAATATTTCCAGAGTTTTTGGAAATGAAATAGTATTTATTCTACTTCAATACACATAGCAAAAAATAAATAAAAGCAAACAGAAAGAGAGAGAGAGTTAGAGGACTTACCTGTCGCCTGGCCTGGCCCAGCTCGGCCCAGCCCACTGGCTCCCGCCATCATCCTCCTCCTCTCGCCAGGAGGACGAGAGACATGTGGCCGGCGCCCGTAGCCACACGCCGGCCACCTCCTGCTTCTGCCGACGCCCCGGACGTGTCTACGAGTGCCACGCAGACCCCCTGAGCCCCTCGACCGCTCCACTCTCCCCCTGCCTCGCCTCTCTCACTCTCTCTCCCGAGCAGGGCCCAGCCGTGTCTGCCGACAAGCACCACCGCAGCCACCGCCGTCCACTCGTGGCCTCGCCGTGCCAAAAAGCTCCGCCACTCCCTCCTCGACCGTTCCATCGAGCCACGCCCCGCCGGAGGCCCCCGAGCGTCTTCACCGAGCTCGTCTTCAACCTCGGTCTCCGGAGATCCCCCTCGCCGCCCCGCTTGCTCCAGCTCTTCCCCGAGCTCGCCGTTCGCTCCCCTGCAACCGCAGTGAGCCACTGACCCTTCTCCCCCTCTCTGTTCTAGCTCTCATGCACCGTACGCGCCGCCTCGAGTTCGCCCGCACGCGCCGCCGCGGAGCTCGTCGTTGACGAGGCTCCGGCCATGCCATGGCCACGCCACTTAGTCCATTAACCTCACCACGTTTCCAGGAGCCTAATGCACCTTACCACGCGCCTCGCCGTGCCCCGCAGCCTCGGTTCCAAGCTCACCCAAGCTCCGGCCGTCGCCAAACTCGTCGTCGGCGATGTTTCCGGCCACCCTAGCTCCAGCCACTGCCACCAAGTGTCGCGGCTTGCCCCCAGCTACTCGTAGGACCAAACCGCAGTCGATTTGGTCTACTGTCGGCAAAACCCGAGCCCCTCCGCCGCGTCTATCGTCGCCGGCGTCAAGCCGCCGGCGAGTTGACCACATTTTGACCGTGTACTGACGCGTGGGCGCAGGTTGACTCCCCCCCTGAGTCTATGACAGGTGGGGCCGGCCTGTTAGTTAGTTTAGGATTAGTGTTAACTAATTTTAGTTAGTTAGGTCACTGACATGTGGGCCCAGGCCCCACTGACAGTTAATTAGTACTAATTTAATCCTGTTAATTAGCTGAGTCACTAACAGACAGGGCCCACCAGTCAGGTTTGACTGGCTCTGGCGCCTTTGACTCGCTGACATCATAGTGACGTAGTGTTGACGCAATTATCCTTTTCTGGATTTATTTTTATATAGGAAATTCGAGAAAATAGCCAAAACTTCTAAAAATCATAGAAAATCAACCATAGCTCCAAATCAAACAAGTTATATATGAAAAATGATCAGAAAAATTCAATCTATCCATCTGTAATTGTTTCATGCATGACAAACCACTTTAACCATGCTGTTTAGGTGAAACAAGCTAATACACTCTTTATGCATAAGAACTTTAACCTTCATTTAAATCTTTGATTCAAATGGACCCATTTCAACTTGTTTCACATTGCATTAGGCAGGACACATCATTTTGCCATGTCATAGCATGCATCATATTGTTGCATATTGTCATGTGTTGATTATGTGTTATGTGTCCTTCGTGGTAGGTTCTGCCTCCGAGGATATCTCCGAGTATCCAACTGAAGGGCAGTACCCTACTACCACTCCATCAGGCAAGCAACCCATTGATCATTCCGATACAAACCCATGTTCTCGCTTCTGCTCTTGTTTACTACATTAAGACAACACGATTCAAACTGCTGTGTGCTACTGTAGTTGAACCCTTATCCTCTGCATGACCTGTCATTGCCACAGTAACTAGATGAAACCCACTAGCATGTGTAGGTGTTGATTGAGCCATGTATGTGTTTCCTACCTTGCTATGCCTGCTATGCTTAGAGTTGTGTCAGGTCTGGTTCATCTGGGTGATGGGCTAGAGTGAAATGTTTATGTCGGTAATGTGAGGGATGTGTTGAACATGATTTGGTAAAGGTATCGATGAGAGGCCAAGTAGGAGTACATGGTGGGTTGTTTCATTGAGGCCGTCCATAAGAACTGAGATCTGTATGTGTGATTTAAGATTCAGTTACTACCATACATTGGGCCTGAAACCAATGGACCCTCTTGGCTTCTTATTCACCCTAGTACTCTGTCCAGGAGTTGCAATTAGTTTCTGGTGTTTGTAGGTTATGTGTTGGCGGCCGTGTGTAGCGCTGACCCCAGGGGTGGGCTATGTTGCGGTAGATACACCATGGCACGGTGTACCGAGTCACCCGTTTGGTGTCTCGGGAACCCTGTTCACATCGTTCGGGGCCGTATGTGGAAACCTCGGCCGGACTCCCTGCGAATGGAACCTGGATAGGCGATAAACCTGGACTAGAGACTTGAGTGTTTAGGTAGGCCGTGGCCGACACCCTCGTTGGGCCTCTGCTTGAAGGTTGCCGAGTACATGTCGTGTAAATGGCGGTAAGTGGTGATAGCGTGTATGAAGAAGTACACCCCTGCAGGGTATAAAACTATTCGAATAGCCGTGTCCGCGGTAAAGGACTACTTGGTTGCCTATACAGTTCATAGACAAGTTAATGGATACTACTAAAAGACGCAAGATAAGTGTGACTATCGAGGATAGCCCTCTCGTAGGATGACGAGGGAGGATCCCCGGTGGAGTATTGTGTTGGTGAGTAGTGGACTTGTGTGCGAAAACTATTTTACCAGTGGAGTCTCGTAGGATAGCTTAGCCAAGAGTCAAAGCTGGCTTGCTGCAATAACTCCACCACCTTCTTGAGAATGAGCATGTATAGTAGGTTCTGATGTAAGACTTGTTGAGTACCTTTGTACTCATGTTTGCTTAATTACTGTTTTCAGACGACAACAGCGCCCCCTCCGATGGGTTTTATGTAGATCTCGACGTCGATGAGTGACTTGCCACCCAGGTGGTGATCATTGCCATGGAGGGCCCTGTGTAGATAGACAGGCTTCGAGAAGCCTTCTTGCCTTCTAGTGTCTGTACTCAGACTATTTGCTTCCGCATGTGCTTGTATGCTTGTATGACTTGAGTGTCAGGTCATGTGACCCCTACCTATATGAACATTTCATGTATGGCTCTCTAGAGCCTTTAAATAAAGTACTTGAGTTGTAGAGTTTTGTTGTGATGCCATGTTGTATGTACTCATATCGGGCATATTGTATGTATGATTGAAATGCTTGGTATGAGTGGGATCCGACAATCTAGTTGTTTATCCTTGGTAGCCTCTCATATGGGGAAATGTAGTCTAGTGCTTCCTGAGCGATAGTAGTCCGCTACAGCCCGGTTCACCGGAGTCCTGCTAGCCCAGCACTACTGCTCAGGGCACTTGACTGGCCGGCATGTGTTTCACTTCGTTCATATGTCTGTCCCTTCGGGGGAATGTCACGCGGTGACATCCGGAGTCATGTTAGCCCAGTGCTACAGCCCAGATTCACACGCTGATGACTGACATGCTCGATGTGATTCACGTATGCCTGTCTCCATAGGTCTGTGCCGCTTTGGGTTCACGACTAGCCATGTCGGCCCGGGTTCTCTGTCATATGGATGCTAGCGACACTATCATATACGTGAGCCAAAAGGCGCAAACGGTCCCGAGCCATGGTAAGGCGACACCCATGGGGATACCATGCGTGAGGTCGCAATGTGATATGAGGTGTTACCGGCTAGATCGATGTGACTTGGAATTGGGGTCCTGACAGCGTTGGCATTAGAGCCGGACTGCCTGTAGGTTCGTTGAGCCAAACTGGTCGATGTCGAGTCTAGAAATGCTTTAGTTATATGTAGGGGAATTGATTGTGGGAGGGAACATAAGGCTCTTTTTTACCCCCTTACCTTATGCCCTCTGATCTGAGTCATTCTCTTCTCATTCAACGTGGGTTAAGGACTAGGCTCTCTTCTTCTATCAGGTTCACGTGTTAGTAATCCGTAGTAGCTTATAGGATTGTTGTTACAAGCCTCAGTACAATTTCTACTACTTTTAGTATGTTGCCAGTTGAATGAGAACCTTGATATGATGTTGTTGAGTGGTATTGAAAACTGTTGTGGATGTCTCAAATCCTTTTCTGAGCATTTACAGCTGTTATGCTGTCCAATTTTCCCTAGAAATTCTAATGTCTTTGCATTGTGGTTGTGCTTTCAGATGGCCACTCATGCTCAAAACCAAGTGGTTCGCCTGACCCGGTGCCTCGATGTGCCCGGTCATACTGCTATGTTAGTCTGGGTAACGGTCGAGACGGGTTACCACTGGTATCCCGAATACATTGTCGAAGAGCAATTCAGAGACTTCAACCAGAGCCAGTACCTCTGTACCGTCAGGATATATCCCTCTTATCCTAGAGCCACTGAGCCCCTTCACTGTTCCTATGGACTCGAGGTTACTGTTGAGATGGTTGTGCAGGATGCTGCCTATTCCATGATGACCATCATGCGAGTCCGGACTAGCCTGCTTCAGAACACCGACTTCCGTTATATGCCAGCTTCACTTCCGGGAGCGCAATGGTATCTCCAGGCTATTTATGTTGACCCCACACATGAGGAGTCACTACTCCGCACCACTTCCGAGATGCTCGAGGATAAGGACCACGAAAATTGGGCCTTGCGTATGGAGCTTTTTAACTCTCATGCTGATCACTAGGCCATTTTGACTCGGTTTGCACCGGCGGTACAGGCAGGATACATGGATCTGAGGGATCTATACCCTGTATGGTCTGGATTGCTAGATTGTATGGAGTGGCGCGATGTAGGAGGCATCACCCCTCCTCATGGTCCCCGTCTGCCACCACCTATGGGACCAAGGCCACATCCGAGTCCCTATGGTCCGCAGGCTCCGCGGGACCGTCTGTTCCCAGATGATCATGTTCCGCTTCCAGGTTTTGGTGGCGACTTCTATGAGGATTACTACGGAGCCGTCTGAGCTAGTAGTAGTTTCACTAGTATTGTAGTAGTTGTATTCTCCACAGTCCTGCGTGACCGTGGGATACGACTTGGTGTGAATCACGCTCCGGGGGTGTAGGAAATAATGTATAGGAGCTTCGAATGCCTTCGATGAGATGTAATGTCTTTCACCGTAGTTGTACTCTAGCCTGGGCTTGTACTAAACTATGTACGGTGTGTATGACCAATGGTATATATATGGCAGTTTCTATATTACAATGTCGTGCAATGAACATCTTAGCATTCCATGTTATCCATTACATTCTGCACTTCCTTGCTAAGTTTGTGCCATCCTTATCTGAATCATTGTCTTGTTTTCTCCTAGGATGGTCAACACCCGCAGCAACCTTGCTGCCCCGGAGCAGGGGGAAGCCAGTGCAGCTAGGGGTGAAAATCTGCCTCACCCGCCTTCTCTGGCCGAAGTGATGCTGGAGGCGGAAAGAAACAAGCATGAGACTAACCGCTTGCTGGAGCGGATTGAGCAGAACACTTCACGCCATCAGCAAAATGACTTGGTGTCAATCAATGACTTTATCAAGTTGTACCCACCAAAGTTTAACCATTCCGTCGAGCCCCTCGACGCGGATGACTGGCTTCGCAACATCACCCACAAGCTATGTTCTACCAACGTAGCCCAAGATGACAAGGTTACTTATGCTGCCTATCACCTCAAAGGCCCTGCTAGCCTTTGGTGGGAAAACTTTGAAGCTATGCGCCCGGTCGGGCAAATCACTACTTGGGCTGAATTCAGTGAGGCTTTCTGTGAGCATCACATTCCGGAAGGTCTCATAGATCGCAAGAGGGAAGAGTTCTGCAATTTCACCCAAGGAAGACTGACTGTGGATGCATATAGTCGTGAATTTGGGAATCTGGCACGATATGCTCCTGAAGAGGTATCCACCGACGCCAAGAAGCAGGCAAGGTTCCGCAAGGGACTTTGCCCTGAGCTTCGCCATGATCTTTGTCTGCGCGAGTGCACCTCCTTTCAGAAGTTGGTCAATAAAGCCATCAGTGCTGAGACAGGCCAGTCTGACTATGACGCTTCACGCAAGCACTCCCGTGATTTTGGCTCTTCATACGGCTCTGGATCTCAGAAGCACCGGGTGTGGATTCCAAGCACGGCACTGCCACCCAGGTTCATTCCGAGGCCATCATTTGAGGCGCCTCGTCCCAACCAGCAGTCTGCACCGCCCAAGCCCTTTGGTGCCCCGCTGCTAATGCTGCTCCACGCCCCAATGTTGTGACATGTTTCAAGTCTGGAGAGCCGGGTCACTATAGTCGAGAGTGTCCCCAGAACAACAACCCCAATCAGTCTATAAAGTCCGTTGGCCATGGTTAGTCAGCGGGAAATACATTCAACGCCAAGCCGGTCACCACTGCACATGGCCATGTCAACTATGTTTCAGCCGAGGAGGCTCATGAGGATCCTAACGTCATCCTTGGTACGCTCCTTGTTAATTACCATCCGGCATCTGTTCTTTTCGATACTTGAGCATCTCATTCATTCATATCTGAGAGCTATGCTCGATTGCATAACACGACATTCTGTGACATGCCCACTTCCATGGTAATTCAAACTCCGGGTTCCAAATGGCAAACTTCTAGAGTAAGCCATGGGAACGAAATTCTTGTCGATAGACTTGTCTTCCTTGCGTCCTTAATAGCTCTTAAGTCCTCGGACATTAACATCATCTTGGGTATGGACTGGATGTTAGCTCATTATGCTAAGATTGATTGTGCCACTAGAACCGTTCAACTTACTCACCCATCGGGCAAGACAGTCAATGTCTTAATTCGAGTGGCCAAGCGCCAGCTTTACTCCCTAAATGCCAACCCCCTTCCAGACCTTGAGGATATTCCGGTAGTCCGAGACTTTACGGATGTCTTTCCAGAAGAACTGCCAGGTGTTCCACCTGACAGGGATGTCGAGTTTGTGATAGACCTTGTTCCAGGAACCATTCGAATTTCTAGAAGACCCTATAAGATGGCACCCTTAGAACTAGTCGAGCTTAAGAACCAACTCGATGAGTCCTTGAAAAAGGGTTTCATCCGTCCTAGTTCCTCTCCTTGGGCTTGCCCCGTCCTCTTCGTCAAGAAGAAGGATGGAACGGATCGGATGGTTTTAGATTACCGACCTGTCAACTTGGTCACTATCAAGAACAAGTATCCGCTTCCCAGGATCAACGATCTGTATGATCAGCTCGCTAGATCCTCAGTCTTTTCCAAGATGGATTTGAGGTTGGGATACCATCAAATCAAAATCAGGAATGGGGACATTCCCAAAACGGCCTTTGTTACTCGCTATGGCAAATACGAGTACACCGTCATGTCCTTCGATTTAACCAATGCCCCAGCCACCTTCTCTCGGTTAATGAACTCGGTCTTCATGGAGTATTTCGATAAATTCGTCGTAGTATACCTTGATGACATACTCATATACTCCGAGAATGAAGAGGAACATGCCGAACATCTAAGGCTGGTATTGACGAAACTTCGAGAGCATCGCCTTTATGCTAAATTCTCCAAGTGTGAATTTTGGTTGCCAGAAGTGACCTATCTAGGCCATGTAATCTCTGGTAAGGGTATAGCTGTCAATCCCGAGCGAGTTCAAGCCGTCCTTGATTGGACTCCACCTGAGACGGTCAAGCAAGTTCAGAGCTTCCTTGGCTTAGCGAGCTATTGCCGCCGCTTCGTCGAGAATTTCTCCAAGGTTGCTAAACCTCTAACTAAACTCCTCAAGAAAGATAAAAAGTTCGAGTGGACCCCACAGTGCGAGTTCAGCTTTCAGGAATTGAAAAGACGCCTGACATCTGCTCTCGTACTGGTACCACCAGATTTCTCCAAGGACTTTATTATCTATTGCGACGCCTCGCGACAACGACTAGGTTGCATACTCATGCAAGATCATCAGGTAATTGCCTATGCTTCACGGCAATTACATCCACATGAGGAAAATTATGCCACACATGATCTAGATCTTGCAGCTGTAGTCCATGCACTTAAAACTTGGCGACATTACCTCCTCGGTAATCATTGCGAGATCTTCACCGATCACCAAAGTTTGAAATATATCTTCACCCAATCGGATTTGAATCTCAGGCAAAGACGTTGGGTCGAGTTGATCTCGGATTACGACTTAGGAATAACTTACACCCCGGGTAAGGCCAATGTCATGGCTGATGCGCTAAGTCGTAAATCTTATTGTAACAACCTGATGTTACAAAAAAGTCAACTACTTCTCCACGAGGAATTTCGTAAGCTCAATCTTCACATTGTTCCTCGCGGATTCCTATCCACCCTGGTGGCGAAACCTACCCTTACGGATCAGATCATCAAGGCATAGAAGGTAGATCCAGGAATCTCCCGTATTATGAGAAACATTAAGAAAGGAGTCGTGAATTGTTTCTCCGTTGATGATCAAGGTGTCGTATACTTTGGAAACCGCTTAGTGGTTCCCAAGGCACGAAACCTGAGGCGGCTGATCCTTAAGGAAGCTCATGAATCCCCTCTCACCATTCATCCCGATAGTACTAAGATGTATCAAGACCTACGCCAGAGGTTTTGGTGGACTAGGATGAAGAGAGAAATCGCTCAATACATTTCTAATTGCGATGTTTGTCGTCGTGTTAAAGCAGAGCATCAACGGCCTGCTGTCACCCTTCAACCTTTGGCTATTCCTGAGTGGAAATGGGATAAAATCAGTATGGATTTCATCACTGGGTTTCCCAGGACTAAGAGAGGGAATAATGCCATCTTCGTCGTAATCGACCGTCTTTCCAAAGTAGCCCATTTCCTACCTGTTCATGAGAGTATCACCGCTAGCCAGCTAGCTGACTTATACATCTCCCGAATAGTGTCTCTTCATGGTGTCCCATTGGAAATTAACTCAGACCATGGGAGTCTCTTCACCTCTCGATTTTGGGAACGTTTCCAAAATGCTATGGGAACTCGTCTCTCTTTTAGCACCGCCTTCCATCCTCAATCAAGTGGTCAAGTAGAGCGAGTCAATCAAATTCTGGAAGATATGCTCCGAGCTTCTGTCATCTCATTCGGAATGGGTTGGGAGAAATGCCTTCCATTCGCGGAGTTTGCTTATCACAATAGTTATCAAGCTAGCTTGGGCAAAGCTCCTTTCGAAGTTCTCTATGGACGAAAATGTCGAACGCCTCTTAACTGGTCAGAAACCGGGGAAAGACAACTCTTTGGCCCGGATATGATTCAGGAAGCAGAGAAGCAGGTTTGCGTTATTCGTGAGAAATTGAAAACAGCCCAATCTCGTCAAAAGAGCCAATATGATCGTAAACATAAGCTCATGACTTATGAAGTCGGCGAGAAGGCTTACCTTCGGGTTACTCCGTTAAAGGGAACCCATCTCTTCGGTATCAAAGGCAAATTGGCTCCTCGTTACATTGGACCCTTTCGCATTCTTGAGGAGAAGTTGCCTACCAATTGGAACTACCTTCGCATCTTTACAGAGTTCACGATGTCTTCCACGTTTCCCAACTCAGGCGTTGCTTCGCGGATCCTATCCGTGGAGTGGACCACAAAATGCTTGATCTACAAGATAACCTCTCATATCGGGAATATCCCTTTCGTATCCTTGATCAAGCCGAGCGTACCACTCGACGCCATAATATCAAGTTTCTCAAGGTTCAATGGTCACACCATTCCGAGAAATAAGCCACTTGGGAAAGGGAGGATCGTCTTCGACTCGAGTACCCCACCTTCTTCCCGGAGGATCCTAAATCTCGGGACGAGATTCTTTTGAGTGGGGGTGAGTTGTCACATCCCTGCTTTCAGTCATGCATTAGGATTGGATGAACATGTGCATCATGTTTAAATTTCTCTTAAACTTGAAATTGGGGCTAATCAACCCCAACACCCCCCCTGAAAATGCTAATTTCCAACAACTGGAATTTCAATGAACCCAAAATGCCCTTCATAAAAGCCCACCATTTTTTATCTTGACTAAAACCTCTGCCAAAAATGGTCTTGCAATTTATGGAGCCATTCTGGATTTTTGAACAAGCCATATGTACTTGAATTTGGGCATTTTAAATGCTATAAATATTTTAAAGTGCTCAAATAATCTTGGAAGCATTTTTAGGCAGTTGAGAATATTCCCAAATGTGCCTCTGAATATTTCTAGAGTTTTTGGAAATGAAATAGTATTTATTCTATTTCAATACACATAGCAGAAAATAAATAAAAGCAAACTGAAAGAGAGAGAGAGTTAGAGGACTTACCTGTCGCCTGGACTGGCCCAGCTCGGCCCAGCCCACTGGCTCCCACCAGTCATCCTCCTCCTCTCGCCAGGAGGACGAGAGGCGCGTGGCCGACGCCCGCAACCACACGCCGGCCACCTCCTGCTTCTGCCAACACCCCTGAGCCCCTCGACCGCTCCACTCTCCCCCTGCCTCGCCTCTCTCACTCTCTCTCCCGAAGCAGGGCGCAGACGTCGCCGCCGACAAGCACCACCGCAGCCACCACCGTCCACTCGTTGCCTCGCCATGCCAAAAAGCTCCGCCACTCCCTCCTCGACCGTTCCACCGAGCCACGCCCCGCCGGAGGCCCCCGAGCATCTTCACCGAGCTCGTCTTCAACCTCGGTCGCCGGAGATCCCCCTCGCCGCCCCGCTCACTCCATCTCTTCCCCGAGCTCGCCGTTCGCTCCCCTGGAACCGCAGTGAGCCACTAACCCTTCTCCCCCTCTCCGTTCTAGCTCTCGTGCACCATACACGCCGCCTCGAGTTCGCCCGCACGCACCGCCGTGGAGCTCATTGTCAACGAGGCTCCGGCCATGCCACGGCCACGCCACGGTCACGCCACTTAGTCCACTAACCTCACCACGTTTCCAGGAGCCTAACGCACCTTACCACGCGCCTCGCCGTGCCCCGCAGCGTCGGTTCCGAGCTCACCCGAGCTTCGGCCGCCGCCAAACTCTTCGCCGGCGACGTTTCCGGCCACCCTAGCTCCACCCACTGCCACCAAGCTTCGCGACTTGCCCCCAGCTACTCGTAGGACCAAACCGCAGTCGATTTGGCCGTCTATGGGCAAAACCCGAGCCCCTCCGCCGCGTCTGTCATCGTCGGTGTCAAGCCACCGACGAGTTGACAACGTTTTGACCGTGTACTAACGCGTGGGCCCAGGTTGACTCCCCCCTGAGTCTATGACAGGTGGGGCTGGCCTGTTAGTTAGTTTAGGATTAGTGTTAACTAATTTTAGTTAGTTAGGTCACTGACATGTGGGCCCAGGCCCCACTGGCAGTTAATTAGTACTAATTTATTCCTATTAATTAGCTGAGTCACTGATAGACAGGGCCCACCAGTCAGGTTTGACTGGCTCTGGCGCCTTTGACTCACTGACGTCACAGTGACGTAGTGTTGACGCAATTATCCTTTTCTGGATTTATTTTTATATAGGAAATTCAAGAAAATAGCCAAAACTTCTAAAAATCATAGAAAATCAACCATAGCTCCAAATCAAACAAGTTATATATGAAAAATGATCAGAAAAATTCAATCTATCCATCTGTAATGGTTTCATGCATGACAAACCACTTTAACCTTGTTGTTTAGGTGAAACAAGCTAATACACTCTTTATGCATAAGAACTTTAACCTTCATTTGAATCTTTGATTCAAATGGACCCATTTCAACTTGTTTCACATTGCATTAGGCAGGACACATCATTTTGCCATGTCATAGCATGCATCATATTGTTGCATATTGTCATGTGTTGATTATGTGTTATGTGTCCTTCGTGGTAGGTTCTGCCTCCGAGGATATCTCCGAGTATCCAACTGAAGGGCAGTACCCTACTACCACTCCATCAAGCAAGCAACCCATTGATCATCTGATACAAACCCATGTTCTCGCTTCTGCTCTTGTTTACTGCATTAAGACAACGCGATTCAAACTGCTGTGTGCTACGGTAGTTGAACCCTTATCCTCTGCATGACCTGTCGTTGCCACAGTAACTAGATGAAACCCACTAGCATGTGTGGGAGTTGATTGAGCCATGTATGTGTTTCCTACCTTGCTATGCCTGCTATGCTTAGAGTTGTGTCAGGTCTGGTTCATCTGGGTGATGGGCTAGAGTGAAATGTTTATGTTGGTAATGTGAGGGATGTGTTGAACATGATTTGGTAATGGTATCGATGAGAGGCCATGTAGGAGTACATGGTGGGTTGTTTCATTGAGGCCGTCCATAAGAACTGTGATCTGTATATGTGATTTAAGATTCAGTTACTACCATACATTGTGCCCGAAACCAATGGACCCTCTCGGCTTCTTATTCACCCTAGTACTCTATCCAGGAGTTGCAATTAGTTTCTGGTGTTTGTAGGTCATGTGTTGGCGGCCATGCGTAGCGCTGACCCCAGGGGTGGGCTATGTTGCGGTAGATATACCGTGGCACGGTGTACCGAGTCACCCGTTTGGTGTCTCGGGAACCCTGTTCACATCGTTCGGGGCCGTATGTGGAAACCTCGGCCGGACTCCCTGCAGATGGAACCTGGATAGGCGATAAACCTAGACCAGAGACTTGAGTGTTTAGGTAGGCCGTGGCCGACACCCTCGTTGGGCCTCCGCTTGAAGGTTGCCGAGTACATGTCGTGTAAACGGCGGTAAGTGGTGAAAGCGTGTATGAAGAAGTACACCCCTGCAGGGTATAACACTATTCGAATAGCCGCGTCCGCGGTAAAGGACTACTTGGTTGCCTATACAGTTCATAGACAAGTTAATGGATACTACTAACAGACGCAAGATAAGTGTGAGTATCGAGGATGGCCCCCTCGTAGGATGACGAGGGAGGATCCCTGGTGGAGTATTGTGTTGGTGAGTAGTGGACTCGTGTGCGAAAACTATTTTACCAGTGGAGTCTTGTAGGATAGCTTAGCCAAGAGTCAAAGCTGGCTTGCTGCAATAACTCCACCACCTTCTTGAGAATGAGCATGTATAGTAGGTTCTAATGTAAGACTTGCTGAGTACCTTTGTACTCATGTTTGCTTAATTACTGTTTTCAGATGACAACAGCGCCCCCTCCGATGGGTTTTATGTAGATCTCGACGTCGATGAGTGACTTGCCACCCAGGTGGTGATCATGGCCATGGAGGGCCCTGTGTAGATAGACAGGCTTCGAGAAGCCTTCTTGCCTTCTAGTGTCTGTACTCAGACTATTTGCTTCCGCATGTGCTTGTATGCTTGTATGACTTGAGTGTCGGGTCATGTGACCCCTACCTGTATGAACATGTTATGTATGGCTCTCTGGAGCCTTTAAATAAAGTACTTGAGTTGTAGAGTTTTGTTGTGATGCCATGTTGTATGTACTCATACCGGGCATATTGTGTGTATGATTGAAGTGCTTGATATGAGTGGGATCCGACAATCTAGTTGTTTATCCTTGGCAGCTTCTCATATGGGGAAATGTAGTCTAGTGCTTCCTGAGCGATAGTAGTCCGCTACAGCCGGTGCACCGGAGTCCTGCTAGCCCAGCACTACTGCTCAGGGCACTTGACTAGCCGGCATGTGTTTCACTTCGTTCCTATGTTTGTCGTCCCTTCGGGGAAATGTCACGCGGTGACATCTGGAGTCCTGTTAGCCCAGTGCTACAGCCCAGATTCACACGCTGATAACCGACATGCTCGATGTGATTCACGTATGCCTGTCTCCATAGGTCTGTGCCGCTTTGGGTTCACGACTAGCCATGTCGGCCCGAGTTCTCTGTCATATGGATGCTAGCTACACTATCATATACGTGAGCCGAAAGGCGCAAACGGTCCCGGGCCATGGTAAGGCGACACCCGTGGGGATACCGTGCGTGAGGCCGCAATGTGATATGAGGTGTTACCGGCTAGATCGATGTGACTTGGAATCGGGGTCCTGACAGCAGCGCAGCCGAACCAATGAACCCTCGTACTCCTCTCCGCGTGTGCATCCACTTCCACGTCTTCCCCGGCTTCGCGTCGTCCCCTTCCTAGGCCTCGCCGTCGTCCACCGCCCTGGTGCTCTCGGCGCGGCGTGGTCAACGTGGTCAAGGAACGACTTCCATCGGACGTGGACTGTACGTGGAGAGGATGACAGCTGGGTCCACGGCAGCCGCAAGGAAGTGCCTCCATATTACGCGCAAAATAAGTATTCCTCCACCTGACAGCGGGGACCCACCGGATGGGCCACCGTATTTCGCGAAAAAAATGATTCGCCCACTGACTGCTGGGAGCCACGAGCTACATCTTCGCATGCAAGGAAGTGCGTCCGGGGAAAACGATTTGCCCCCCTGACTGCTGGGACCCACCAGCTACATCTTCGCACGCAAGGAAGTGTGTCCAAAAAAAAACGATTTGCCCCCCGACTGCTAGGACCCACCAGCTACACCTTCGCACGCAAGGAAGTGTGTCCGGGCCAAAAAACGATTCACCCCCTGACTGCTGGAACCCAGCAGCTAGACCTTCGCACGCAAGGAAGTGCGTCCGGGCAAAAAAACAAAACAATTCTCCCCCTGACTGCTGGGACCGACCAGCTACATCTTCACAGGCAAGGAAGTGCCTGACAGTCGGGACCCACCTGGTTGAAGCGTATGTAGCGTTCTCATTCTAGTCGCGAACGTGTACGTACATACTAGTCAATGTAGAGGCGGCACGTGTCGTAGTAGAGGCGCGCACGTAGCATGTACACGTACGTACAGCGGCCAGGGTGCCAGAAAGAAAATACGGCCACGTATGTGTACATACAGGCGGGGTCTCGAACGCCTACTCGCACATACGTACGGCCAGGGCTCGTGTACATGGCTGGGTCGGAACGGAGAAACAGCGTCGTCATCGTGTTCCTGGGGAGGCAACGGAATGCATCGTGTTCATGGGGAGGCAACGGAATGCGTCGTGTTCATGGGGAGGCAACGGAATGCGTCGTGTTCATGGGGAGGCAACGGAATGCGTCGTGTTCATCGCGAGGCAACGGAACGTGTGGGAGCCAACTGGCTGGGTCAGAATGGAATGCGTGGTCGTGTTCATCGGGAGAGCTTGGATGGAACAGGTGATGGAAACGAGGCCTGGCGTACCGCAGAACGGAGGAAACAGACCTCCTATGGTCGAAACGGGGGTCCTGTTGATCGGGAGGGGTGTGGCGTACCGCAAAACGGAGGAAACGTACCTCCTACCGTCGAAGTGGGGGTCCTGTTGATCGGGAGGGGTGTGGCGTACCGCAAAACGGAAGAAACGGACCTCCTACGGTCGAAACGGTGGTCCTATTCATCGGGAGGGGTGTGGCGTACCGCAAAATGGGACTCCACGGGATACTGTTAATCTCCACTGTCGACCTCCTCCAGCCTCCACGAGCTCATGTTCATCCAACCTCCACTGCGCGCTACTCCACCGGCTACTGTTCAACCACCCCTCCACCATATACTGTTCATCCAGCCCTCCACACCACAGGGTCCTGTTCAACCACCCCTCCACGAGCACCCCTCCACCGTCTACTGTTCATCTAGCCCTCCACCACACCACGGGGTCCTGTTCATCCAGAGGCAACGCCACCGCTCACTGTTCATCCAAACCCCCCGGAACGCTCATTGTTCATCCCAGAGGCAGCATCGATCGGCTTCAGTTAGCAGAAGTAGCGAAGGAATCGCTCGATCGGGTTTAGTTAACAACCATCGACCGATCGCTCGGGTTCAGTAACACGTAGCCCGCAATGCAATCACTCGGGTTTAGTTAGAGCCCAACGCCTCGCTCGGGTTCAGTTAGAGCCAATGCCTCTCGCACACACGCGTACGTGTACGAGAGAAACACGCATCGCTCAGCCCCCGACCTCCCACCGTAACCAGGAACTCCCCGAAATTTTCCTTGCCCTCGCTTCTACCACGGGTTTTTCCGTCATGGACGGCCCAAAGAATGTCATGCAGCTGCGTCTCCGGCCCGCCTAGGATGAAAAGCCCATTTTCTGTCATGATTTTTTGTCGTAGAAGTAGGAGCCCACCACATCTATGATGATACCGGGTTTTGTCACAATTATCGTCATAGAAGTGTCATATGTATGACAGAAAAAAAATTCGTTCTGCCCAAAATGTCACGGATGTGTCTTTTTTTTGTAGTGTATACCATATCAACAAGAATGAAACGATGAACAGTAGCACATCTAGGCAAGCACAACAAAAAAAGTATCCATAAACTAACTAGCATGTGACAGACACAATCTAGACTTCGAAAATCAACAGCAAAAATGCAATTAGATGCATCAGATCCAACATCAACTGCAGCACCACACACTCTCATACAAGCATCAGACTGCTGAAATCACCAAAGGGGAAATGAAAACCACACAGGTATGAATGGAGAAATAGCACACACAAGCATCTCGTAGACAAATCTGACCATGGGGGGGTGGAATCCACCCACCACACGCACAAGAACCCTACCTAATCTCCCACCCAACCATCAGAAGAAGGGGCGGGAGGCGGATGCAAGAGCACACAAAAGAAATAGAGAGCCCTTGTCAGATCTGGCGAACACTAAGAGCAAGCATTAGGGGAGAGCAGCATTTGTACCTCTCTAAACGACTCCCGCACGCACGAATCCACGGTGGTTCTTCCACCCCCACGATGACACGAGCACTTTGGAACCATGTAGGCAGTTGTGTCTTCGCTTCTAAGGAGAAAAGCATGCAGACTGGGCGAGGGAGAGCGGGGCATGGGGAGAAATAGGAGCATGGCGCGTGGCGGTTACTCCATGCACAAGCATAGGCGACAGCGGCGGAGAAGTCGGCGAGGTTGGAGCAGACGAGAGCAGCAGAGCGTCAGAGAGGGAGAAGAGAGCGAGCGACAGGGGGAGGGGATTTCTAAAAGGTGGTGGCGAGGGAGTCCGGCACTTAATGCCTCCCTGTAGTGGGGTGTTGGAGCGCCGGGGTAAATACAATCTTACCCCCCCCCCCAACAACTAAAAAAGAAAATGCATATAGGGATAGATGAATGCACCATTTGAATGCATCTATTATAATGAGATAAGATCACACAACAGCACTGTTGATATACTTAAAACCAAAAATTGATAGCAAATACACTACCAAGGGAAGAAAAATACATACACAAATATGCACCTACAGAAACAAGAGAAAGAACTTCAAAAAATAAAGAACAAATGTTCAAGTACACTAATCAGAGAAGTAAAGGTATATGAATAAATAAACACTAAGAAACAAAAAGAAGTTCAAGTACAAAAACAGACGAACTCCATACACTAGTAGAAAAGGGGGCAAAGGTCCAGGCCGGGTCAGCCCATTAGTCCCAGTTCAGTCACGAACTGGGACTAATGTCAGCATTGGTCCCGGTTCGTGCGGCTAAGGCATTAGTCCCAGTTCACCTGAGCACTTTAGTCCCAGTTTGAGGCACGAACCGAGACTAAAGGGTGCGATACCCTTTAGTCCCGGTTTGTGTCTCAAACAGGAACTAAAGATTAGACCTTTAGTCCCGGTTTGAGACACAAACCGGGACTAAAGGGTGCAATAACCGGGACTAAAGGGTGCAATGCCCTTTAGTCCCGGTTTGTGTCTCAAACCGGGACTAAAGGTCCCATTCTCAAACTCTACCCCCCCACCCCCCTGTGGATCGCTTTTTTTGTTTCGAAAAAATCAAAAGAAAATGATAAAAACTTCAAAAAAATAAAATCCTTCGAGAGGTAGTTATATTACTACATCTACTACTTAGGAAAATTTAAAATCTTAAATTTGGACATGTGTTGCAAACAATGTAGGGAAAATGTAAAACGGCTATAACTTTTGCATACGATGTCGGAAAAAAGTATAATATATCAAAATGTTCAGAACGAAAATCCGATTCCGATTTTGACTGCCTACGGCCTGTTTGCAAATTTTTAGAATCCTCAAATTCTAAAAGGAAAAAAAGTTATGCTCAAATTTCAGTTTTTTTTGAATTTTTGTTAAATCTGGTCAAACTATGGTCAAACTACTTATTCAAGAAGTATTAGTGTTACTAAATAATTATTCAAGAATATTAGTGTTACTAAATAATTATTTCAGTTTTTTTGAATTTTGGTCAAATATGGTCAAACTGTGGTCAAACTGTGGTCAAACTATGGTCAAACAATGGCCAAACTACTTATTCAAGAAATATTAGTGTTACTAAATAATTATTTCAGTTTTTTTGAATTTTGGTCAAATCTGGTCAAACTGTGGTCAAACTAGGGTCAAACTGTGGTCAAACTACGTATTCAAGAAATATTAGTGTTACTAAATAATTATTATTTTTTAGAACAATAGTTTCAAACTCAAACAGTGAAATGTGTGACTTCATGCTCAAGCTAAATTCCTGAGGGTTAATAGGATTGACATCTTACTATTGTCAGGAAAACAACAAGTGTAGACTTGGAAACGAGGGAGAATAGAACCCGGAAGTTAAGCGTGCTCACGTTGGAGTAGTGAGAGGATGGGTGACCGTTCGAGAAGTTAGATGATTTGGAATGATGAGGGGTGATTAGAGATTATAGGTTAAAATAATTCAGAAAATTGAAAATCAGAAAAAATCAAAAAAAAATTCAAAAAAAACTGAAAAAAAATCATAAAATTTCCTTTAGTACCGGTTGGTGTTACCAACCGGGACTAAAGGTGGACCTCCAGGCAGCGGCCACGTGGAGGGCCTTTAGTCCCGGTTTGTATAAGAACCGGGACTAAAGGGGGACGCTTTAGTAACGACCCTTCAGTCCCGGTTCTAGAACCGGGACTAAAGGCCCTTATGAACCAGGACTAAAGGCCATTTATCTACTAGTGATATCTAACTAACATACACAACTTAAAAACAATATAGACGTTCAAAATTCAAAATACACACAAAGTACACATGTGGCTCGGCCTCGCGCTACCGCATTGCTGCGTGCTAGGTTTTGACAAGACGCAATGCGGTTATTCTGTTTCCACCCCCACCGCACGCACACTAAACCCTAAAACCCTAAGATAGATAGTGGTTCACGGATGTGATGGACTCGCCTCCACATGCGATGACGCGGCACGCCGCGTCGTCGCCTGCTCCAGCTCGTTCCTGTCT
>NC_041382.1:105296790-105307717 GCF_002162155.2 Triticum dicoccoides | reverse complement strand
AGGGGGTCCCGGCCCCCCTCCCCCCTGCTCGGCCTCGCACTACCGCATTGCTACGCGCTAGGTTTCGACAGGACGCAATGCGGTTATCAATGATTAAAAAAATTAATCCAAAAAAATTATCAAAAATTACTAATGAAGTTCAAGTTGTAAAAACACAGAAGTTCAGGGGTTTGTTAAAACATCAAATGAACATGTAAAACAAACTACAAAGAAGCAAAAAATCTTGTAAGTTCAGGTTAAACACATACTGAAGTTCTACCACTGTTCGAAGTATGCAAACATGTTACAAAAAAATAAAAAGGTAGGCATGCATATTTTTGAATAATCCCATAGTTGCCCACGGAACAAACTCAAACCCAAATTCAAAAATTGAAAATTACGAAAAGAACAAAACAAAATATAGAGCGCGATGCTCCACCGCCTAGCAATGTGGAAACTAGGAAGTTCAATCACTGGTACCATAGAAGTCCAACTTCTGCCACAGAACATGCAAGATCCAAAAAAACTAATCCCGAAGGCAGAATAAATATAAAAAAGAGGATCCGTGTGTCTATGCGCCAGCTCCACATTTACATAAATGAGTACTCTGAAAAAACAAAAAAAAACGTACACAAAAATTTTATGACAACACCAACTGAACAGATAGTATTGCAACATCACCTAAAAACATGCATAAATAACGACGAAAGTTCTAGCACAAAAGGTGCAGAAGTCCAACTTCTAAGACAGGGAGTAGAATCGTTGAAAAAATACATGCTATCAAATTTGTTTTTCATATTTACTCACTAGACAAACTCAAAACCAATTCAAAAAATTGAAAATTACAAAAAAGCAAAGAAATATAGAGCACAATGTTGTACCGCCTTCAAACGTGGAAACACAGAAGTTCAATCACTAATACAATAGAAGTCCAGCTTCTACTACAAACCCTAAGAATAAGAAGTTCAAGGAGTGATGATATAGAAGTCCAGGGTTATCTAAAACCTCGAACAGGCATACAGAAGTTCAGGAAAGTTAATAACTGAAGTCCAACAAACTATTAGATACCGATTACATTCTAGAAAAAATAAAAAATATATATGCATATACATCGGCCAAACAATTCAATGGTTGCTCATGTGACTCAGTCATAAAATCAAAACCAATGCAAGAATGAAAAATGACATTAAAAAGGAAAGAAATACAGAGGACTTGCTGCATAACCTTGCAAAATAAAGGAAAATTCGAAGTTCAGGTATGAACAACGCAGAAGTCCAGCTTGTACGACGGCCACTAATGACACAGAAAACATGAATGAACGAATTCGTCTGAAGCATCAAATCATCTGCGCCTAATTAGAACACGTCCGCACACCCTTTTAAATGATCTGCCAACTACCTTTCTACAAGAAAAATGACCAAAGGACAAATCTAAAAACCGCAAAAAAACGTGCAACAACAGCGGGAGTGCCAACATCAAAACGCCAGAAATCAAACAGTAAAGACCCTGCCGATTGAAATTGACGACGTAGTAAGCCTTGAATTTAACTAGAGTACGCAAATCAGCGAGCAAACTCGACAGGAAAACAAGAAATCGCCGATGGCGGAGGATGCATCTCAGGCGGATGATGCATCTCGAGCGGACGAAGAACACGGCCGGTCGTAAATTCATATGAAATAATAAAAATTTGTGCAGCAAAATCGTACAAAAACACAATTCCCATCATGCCAGAGCTTTGACAACACCCACAACATGCATTGAACTCGCAACAGACGCGAGTTCATCATGACCCGAGAGCAAATCCGCCAATGAGCGTGATTCCTATTTAGAACGCGCATTTAGTTGCTAAAAAACGTATCCACATTACACTTACATCACAAATAACACGAATGAGCAAAAAAAACTCGTGGTAGAAGGAACGGTTGCGAAGATATCCCGAAGGTCGAGTTCATACAGAGGGAAGTTCAGGTGTGTTACACAGCAGTTCAGGTTGTGATCAGAATATTATTCTGATCCCATGATAAGAATAGTGTTTATGTGTGTGTGTGTGTGTGTCAACCCATTCGCAAAGAAAAGCAGCACAATATTTCTCAGCAAAGCGTACAAGGCAAGATTCCCAGTTCCCAGTGTACATCAGTAAGGTATGAATGATTTCCTATGCAAGATATTCAGTCTTCTTCAGTAAGACACTGCACAAGCTTTTGGCATAAGGTACCGAGTCTTCCCCAGCAAGTCTTTAAGGGGGCAAGCTTATGAGGTGCGGTACCCAGTCTTCCTCGGCAAGCTACCCACCGAAGGCTTCAAGCACAAGCCATCCAGTCTTCCTCAATATGATATCCCGATGGCTTCCAAGGCAAGCCACCCAATCTTCTTTAGTACGTCACTGGTACAAGAAAATAGACAATGAGTTATTAGCATATAGCAGTGTTTTCTAAGTGGCAGTTCTGCAACAGTTGGGTCAGAAACAAGAATCGGTCAGGACAAAGGTATGCCTCGGGAATTACATATTTGTTCATGCAATGAGTATGCTGCCAAGTTCATGCAAGTCCCTCGCACGAGGAAGAATTCACGGTACACATCGGACAACCTCACTAGATATGCAAGTGAAGGCAAACAGTGGGTGATGCAAGAATCAACAAGTCTTGAAGAAAGACAACATTGAGGCAACAATCTTGACAGTGATTATCAAGATCAGCCCCGCACATCCGACAAGGTGATGTTATTAGTTCAGTCACTGTCTGGTATAATCAACAACAGTATTAAGATCTGTATAAGCACACGTGAATTGGGTGAATATACCGAGACTGGAGACATGAACAAGACCAGGGTATCATTGCAAGATATTGGTCACAAAAATAATCAAGGATATATAGGGCCCAACTCCTTCAGTTAAAGATCCAGATGAAGAAAATAATAATTAAGGAGCAAGACCGACAATACCGTATGCCGGAGTTATTGTGTGAAAAATGTGGTATGAATGCCCAAGACAGTCTGATATTTCATACCAATTACCAAGTGAAGATATGCCTCAGAGGTCTACTCCATTGTGGTAAGGACCTCATAGCAAGGCAACTAGCTCAGTCCACAGTATGCTTAGAACTGTCAGTCTTGGATATCCAAGTCTGTCAATTCTGACCTAAGGACAGCACAATATGTTGATCTCAGTAACTGTGCTAAAGCATCGCACAACCTACTATCCCCTTGAGAATACCGACAAAATGAAGAATCGGTGTGAGAGCACATACTTTGAGGATTGTTATCTCGCATATGGGAATAGATTAAAGAATAGCCTGCCGTGAATGGGATTCTTTGCCAAGATCACCGCCAATCAAGTCTGCAATTGTTATCATCAGGAGATGGTGCATTTTTCTATCAGTCACGTCAAGCGACAGTCAAACGTTTGGTACAGATTGGATACTCAAGATTGTGAAGCCAGTCAAGATAAGTCAGAAACCCCTGCAAGATGTTAGAATCCATTAGAAGAATCGGTATGATTCACATCACTGTTTTACACCCAGAAGGCATGCATATATTCGCGGAACCCAATGCCTGGATAGAAGAGATTCTTTGTTTCATGGGAAGACGTGTTCCCAACCCTCGTGGAATATTCTCGGTACTCGATACGAGGATAACCTCTCTAGCAAGGATCAATATCGAGAAGGACATGTATGTCAGTAATGATAATCTTTCGCACCTCAGCTAAGCCAGCAGATATGAAGGAAATATTTGAGTCAGTATGAACAGGAACATGTGAGGTAAGTCCCGTCAGTATGTCGAATACAGTGAAGCAAACCACCCCAGATCAAGGCAGTCAGTCAGATGCAATTCAGTGGGAACATTATATGAGAATGAATAAAAGAAACCCAAGTTGGAAACGGTTTCTTCAAGTCAGTAGATTTATTTATCCCTAAGCAACCAAATCTCGAGGACGAGATTTCTTTAAGGGGGGACGTTTGTAACACCCTGGATTTTGCCCTATTCTTTTTCTGATGATTTTATTTGATTTCTTGATTTGATTTGTTTTTCTATGGCTATGTGGTTCTGAAACTTTGGAAGATCATGTCTTCCTAGGTTTTATAGTGGCTTGTCATCCTCATCATCATCCCAAGATCAAGTCATTTTCATCCTTGACCTAATCCAATATTCTTTTTCAAGGGAATATTCCTTTTCTATTAAAGGAGTAACCCTTTAAAACCTAGGTTGTGAAGCAACCTATATTTCTATCGCACCCAAAATTCCCAAATAATTCTCATAAATTATTTGGGTCATATCTTCCACAAATATGTCAAAATCCTTCCTTGGAATCATCAAAGATAATTCACAAATATTTCTTTTCTGATTTTGCCCTAAGTGGTGGTTTGAAAAGGAAGTGACATTTATCTTTGCTTGATTGACCCCCAAACTTTTTGGAAATCTTTTTCTGTCCATATAATTGCCTCATGCCAAAATTCAACTCAATTTGCCTAGTAAATATTCCTAAGAAAATTTTCAAAGTTCCTATCTGAGGGAAGTCATTGTGAAGGAAGTACAAGCTAGGCATTTCCAAATGAGTTGAAATTATGCAAGGTTGTTCATATGATCAAATCATCACTCTCCACCAAATATGAGCTCATGTAACTCATCTATGTGATCCCATCTCCAAATCTTAGTTTCTGGTCAGATTTTTCAGTTTGTGAAGAAACTATATTTTATATTACTTCATTTAAGCGGAAAATTTTCCAGGGCATTCTCCTATCCATATCAACTCCCTCCACCAAGTTTTGCCCATTTCATCTAGCAATTGCCACGTGCAATTTTTCCAAGTTTCTGGTCAGAATAAAGCATTGTGAAGCAAGTGCTAGTTTGGTTCATCCAAATGGCCTGAAACTTTTTGGGCATCTTCATATCTTCAAATCATTGGGCCATGCCCAATTTCAACTCAACTTGCATGTTCAAGTGAGTGCATCATCCAAATCTCTAATTTTGGCCATTATGGTGCATTCTAGAGCAAGTACCCTCTAAACCTCTCCTCTTAAGCTCATTTTTAGTAATCAGCATCACCTTAGTGGTTGATCATGCTGTGCCAAAGCCCCGAGTCATTTCACTGTTCTAGCTCTCACAAATCACATCAAACACCTTGCTACCAAAATGTTTTGGCTCCTCCTCCAAATCTCTTCTTTGCCCCCAGGATCTTTTCTTCCTTCATTTCACCTACGGGCACCAAGGATTATCTACTACACATGGTCGTTCCGACCAAAATGAGCCATTTGCACCAGTGCCTGTGGTGATCACGCTTGCGTCATAGCTAATTGCGTGCTCTGGCTCGTTCCGGCCACTATTCCCGTCATCTCCCTTGTCGTCTCGACCTCAAACCTTGTCCAGGAGCTATCCCGTGCTCGACTACATCGCCCTGCATCGCTGCCCCGACCTGAATCGCTGTGGTGTGGTCGTTGTCGTCGCGCCCGTGCCACTACGAGCTCATGTCCTCCATTAGTGCTCAGCTGGAGCTCGCCCGTGAGCTCTAGAGGCTTCCCCTCAGTCTATTTAAGGCGTGCCCGTAAACCTGAGAACAGTCTTGGAATAACCGGTTGTATTGGTTTTGTTTGGTTTCTGCTGACGGGTTCGTTTGGTTCGGGTGTTAATAGGTTGACTCTGAAAAGAGTTTGGTTCAGTTTCGTTTCTTATAGCAAATGGTTGGGTATGATCGGTTATAGGCCTGAACAGGTCAAGCTCCAAAAAGTTTAGACCCACAGTTCATGCTCGTTGTTGACGTTGGTTCCGTTCGTAATTCTTGATCCCATTCTTCTCAGCCCATCAGACCTCAACATCTGCCGCTCGCGCTTGGCGCGTCGGCCATGCCTTCGCCGGAGCAGCTCGTGTGTAGCTCGCTAGCCCCGCCTTCGCAAGAGCTACCATCGCGTGCGGCTTACCGGACTAACCTCCATGACCACTGCCGTTGAGCGTCACTCAGGTGCAGCTCTCTGGGCCTGCCTCCGCGGCCACTACCGTCAAGTGCCGCTCGCGCGCGTCTCTCAGGACCTGCCTTCGTGGCCGCCATCATCGCGCGTGTCTTGCCAGATTGGCCTCCATAGCCGTTGCCGTCAAGCGCTACTCACGTGCAGCTCCTAGGCACCGCCTCTACGGCCGCTATCATCGTGCCACTTGTCAGACTGGCCTCCGGAGCTTTCGTCGAACAACCAGCAGGCGTCCTGGAACCAACCGGACCCGCCGTAGGACGCGATGAGCGTGTAGTACATGAAGACGCTGTCGAGCCACCTGAATCTCATGTAGGGGACCCGCTTGGGCTGCAGAGGCATGGCGGAGCGCGGAGCAGATCGCGTAGGAGTTGAGCAGGCCGGCGCCGCCGCCACCGTGTTGCGTGAGTGCATGGGCGGGGGGACGAGGGAGCGGAGGCAGGGTGCGAGGAGGCGGAGGCGGCGGCGATCAGAGAGTTGAAGCAGAGTCGGGGGTGTGGCATAGGATAATAGTTATTATTACTACTCGAATGGTTTTCAAACCAATCCAGCAACTGGCTTCAACAACAGGTAGGCACTTAGTTTCAGTTCGATTTGGGTGGAATGTCAAGCTGGTTTTGTTTTCATTGGGCTGACATAAATATAAACTGAGATTAGTTTGGTTTGGGTTGCCACGTTTATTCATGCAGGTTTGGTTGATGTACGGTTTAGTTCTCAAACTTTTCTCAGATTTACGTGCCCGACCTCCTCCGCACCTCACTCACTTTTCCCCCGCCACTCTAGCCCACCAGAGTGCCTCTATTCGCCTCCGACCGTCGCCGTCCACCATGGCCGCCTCGGCTTGAGTCCGGCCACCACAGGTCTCCCCTCGCCTCTCCTCCACGTTCACCAAGTTCCCCTCGTCCCACTGAGCCGCCCCAACCCCTTGCTGCCTCACCGGAGTGCCCGCATCACCGGAGTTCCCCGCCGCCCGAAGCTCCCGGCCGCATCATGGTGCCTCCCCTCCCCTCCACCCCACTCCTCCCCGGCGGCCGATTCCCCCCTGGACAGGCGCGCCGTGCATCCCCGCACCCGTCGGTGCCTTCTCCCTGGCCGGAGGTGGTCGGGCCGGTGCCGGCCTTTTCCCTGCCCTCGCTCCTCTGTCTCTGATCGGGGAGGCAGCGAGGAGGAAGAAGACAGGCGCAAGGAGGAAGAAGACAGGCGCGAGGAGTGAGAGATAGGATAAGGTGGACCCCACCCGTAAGTGACCCGATGCCCTACCACATCAGCATAAGTGGAAACGTATTTCTGTGGAATACGTTTTCCGAGCCAAAAAGCGTATTCTATCTCTGTTGCGTCACAGAGTACCCTTTCTCTTTGAGAAAACGTAGTCTGTTTAAATGTGTTTTCTATTTTCATCCGTCAGGGACTCGTTGGTGATGAAAATATTCACAGATAGGTCCCTGATCTTCATCATCTCATAACTCCGCAACCGTAACTCCGGTCGATGTGAAACCAACGCTCACGTCTTTATCTCGTCGAGACCTTCTGCTGGTAACTGTTTCACTAGGTGGTCCCATAGTGAAAATGACCTTTTTGCCCTTGCTTCTAATCAGCCCCCTCCGAGAGAGAACCGTCCGGCGTTTCGTTTCGTGGCTACACCACACTTCTTCCAGGAGTCTCCGTCACCCCCATACAAGCCACAACAGTCACTTGCATGATAGCCATGCAGTAGCCATAGTATCTACTTGAATATTTAATAAAAGTTTGCCCACTTGTTTGCTACTGCCGTCGTTGTTTCGGTTATGCTCATGGTTTCATGTTCACCTTCATGCTATGTTCCGATGCATATTGTTAGCTTGTACTAATTGCTAGTATCAAGTTGATATGCCATGCTTAGCAGTAGTAGTACATGCTAGTAGTAGTGATGTTCGTCCTAGTGCATGTGTACGATCTGTTATTCAGTACCGTTGTTATGCATGTTCCTTTGCATCTAGTTGGTTACATGCTTACTTGGTAGTGTTCTTGCTATTTTCTTGCATGGTATTTATTTATGATGCTAGTAGTCATGCTAGGTTCATGTGTAATGTTATGCTCGTCAGTATGCTATGCTCATTTGGTTAAATGCTTCATTGTGGTTATGCTCGATGATTATGTTGCACCTCCATGCTTATGTCGATATCATGTTCATGCATTGTAGTTGCATCATGTTTTTGTATTATGGCCCAGCTTATTGCATTCAAGTTTAACCGGATAATAATGAACTTGAACAACTGTTGGTTGAGTCATGGTGCCACCGAATCGAGCTGACCAGTGCAACCACACTTGCCTTTATGGGAAGGACCTAACTTGGTCTATTGTTATGCCTCTCGCTGGTGCCTCCAATGAGGGAAGGTTATGGGCACACGCTACCCTGATCAGATAGGCGGACATAGGCCTTGTGTGCCCGTTGTTGTTGTTATGGTACCTTGTCCCTGCTTGGGACCGTTTATATTTTGCCATGATGGTGGCCGTTGATGCCTTTGGTAGGCACGGGGCCACCCATAACTTATCCTAAAGGGGAGTTGGTCGGAGTGGCAGGGAGAGTGTCATGGCGGTAGATCAATTTTGTCGGAACGCCGTTGGTCCACACGTATGGGAGTGTGAGGCCATGGGTTTCGTGGTGTGGGTACAGTGTGCTAACCACTGTAGAGTGTGTGTGAAATCTATCGATAGCCGCGGCCGTGGATAAGGGCCCAGTTCGTAGTCGGTCACACTATGATCCAACAATAATAATAACTTGATTAATAACAACCCTGGTTCGATGATGAGAAAAAGATTGGTTGTGATCGAGAGAGAATCACGAAGGTATCGTGGATACCGAAGTTTAATCTTTATGTGATCGCGAGATGATCACAGTGGTATCATGGATACCGAAGTTGGTAAGTTGATGCATGAGATGGTTACGAAGTAATCGCCGGATAAGAGTAAGTTGGTGCATTTGAATGTTAACTTGTTGCATGTAGTATCATCATGTTCATATGTTCATGCCATGCTAAAGTTGTATCATGTTCAGTTGTGCATGCCATGTTGTTCTCCTAGTATCATGTTCATGATTGCTTTAACCTGCTAATGCCATGTTGTTGTTTTGTCTTCACTGCTTTTGGTTTATTGTGAGCTTGCAAGTACATTCAATGTACTGACCTGGCGTGTCATGCCAGTTTGCAGGTCGTGCCTGTTTTGCTTGCTTGTTTGGTGTGGTTCCTGTGTTCACGACCTAGGATAAACGTTCCAGCCAGAGTCCCTGTGGATTGGAGTCCATCATCGTCGTTCATTGTTCCACTGCCAGTAGAGGTTCCGCTGCCTCGAGTTGTTATGCTCCTTGCATAGAACAACTATGGTCGGCGTAGGGTCGCCGTGCTGGTGTTATTCATTGTAATATCGGAGTCCTTGTATTCGTATTCGTATTGTAATAGAGAGCTGGTTTGTTCTATGTTAAGCAGTGTCGTATTCCAGAAGACTTCACCTCGATCTCTGGGCTGGAATATGGGGCGTTCCGGTTTCTCTGAGCCGGGTGCCACATACCGAACATACGACACATATGCGTTCAGCACACGTTCAGCTCGGTGACGTCTTCGCCTTCTTGATCCAGCAAGACAGGCGAAGTAGTAGATGAGCTCCAGCAGCACGACAGCATGGTGACGGTGGTGGTAATGATATCTCCGCATGGCTTCGCCTAAGCACTCTAAAAATATGACTGAGGGACAAAACTGTGGAGAGGGGAGCCTCACACGGCTAAGAGATTGTCCTTGCCTCGTGCAGCGCCCCCTCCCACATATATATAGGTGGGGAGAGGGGAGGTAGCCAGGAGGCGCCCCCAAGGAGACCGAATCCTCCTTGGGCTCCTGCCCTAGCCGCCCCCTTATTTGTGCGCCGAAGGAAGGCACGGGGAGGTGGCACCCCCCCCCCCTTTCCTTTCTCTCATGAGGAGGGAAAGGCAGGAGGGGCCAAGCCTCCCCCTTTCCTACCCCTAGGGCCGACGGCCACGGAGAGGGGTGCACCAGCCCCTTGTGGGCTGGTGTGTTCCCCCCTTTGGCCCATTAAGCCCATATAGCCTCCTGGGGCGTCCCGGAACCCCTTCCGGTCATCCGATGAATACCCGGTACCCCCGAAACTCTACCGGTGTCCAAACATCATCGTCCTATATATCAATCTTTACCTATGGAGCTCCTCGTCATGTTCGTGATCTCATTCGGGACTCCTAACAACATTCATTCTGCAAATCACATAACTCATATAAAACTATATCGTCAACGAACGTTAAGCATGCGGACCCTCACTACAAGAAAAGACACATCCGTGACATTTTGGGCTGAACGAAAAAAAATTATGTCATACATATGACACTTCTATGACGATAATTGTGACAAAACCCGGTATCATCATAGATGTGGTGGGCTCCTACTTCTATGACAAAAAATCATGACAGAAAATGGGCTTTTCGTCCTGGGCGGGCCGGAGATGCAGCTGCATGACATTCTTTGCGCCGTCCATGACGGAAAAAACTGTGGTAGAAGCGAGGCGGAGGAAAATTTCAGGGAGTTCCCGGTTACGGTGGGAGGTCGGGGGCCGAGCGATGCGCGTTTCTCTCGTACATGAACGCGCGTGTGTGCGAGGCGTTGGCTCTAACTGAACCCAAGCGAGGCGTTGGGCTCTAACTGAACCCGAGCGATTGCACTGCAGGCTACGCGTTACTGAACCCGAGCGATCGATCGATGGCTGTTAACTGAACCCGATCGAGCGATTCCTTCGCTACTGCTGCTAACCGAAGCCGGTCAATGGGATGAACAGTGAGCGTTGCGGGGGGTTTGGATGAACAGTCAGCGGTGGCGTTGCCTGTGGATGAACAGGACCCCGTGTTGTGGTGGAGGGCTGGATAAACAGTAGACGGTGGAGGGGTGCCCGTGGAGGGGTGGATGAACAGGACCCTGTGGTGTGGAGGGCTGGATGAACAGTAGACGGTGGAGGGATGGTTG